>NC_053492.1:332153681-332453681 GCF_905171775.1 Rana temporaria | reverse complement strand
GTAGAATGGAGTAGCTTGGTAATGGAATCTGAGGTGCACCTTTCGGGACCGGAGGTGAGGACATTGGTGTGGTACTTTTTGTCCAGAAATATCGAGGCAGGAGTGTCTCAGTCGGTATTGGATAAGAAGTTGGCCGGTTTGGCGTTTTTATTCAAGTGGCAGGGGTTGCCAGATTTTACAAAGGATTTCTGGGTGCGCCAGGCTCTGAAAGGGTACAGGAAGCAAGGGCGGCGGCTGGACACGCGCCGCCCGGTGTCTTTCGACATTTTAAAAGGGTTGATGGATAGGATGGGTACAGTGGGGTCGTCCGGTTTTGAAGTTACGTTGTTTCGCGCGGCATTCGCGCTGGCATTTTTCGGGGCGTTTAGGATAGGCGAGCTGGTGAGCCCGTCGAAAATGGTACAAGGGGGCATGGGGGCATCGGACCTTAGTTGGGCCCCGGAGGGGGTCACGTTGTGGCTCAGAAGGTCCAAGACGGACCAGAGTGGCAAGGGCAGAGCGGTCCAGGTGTTCCCGATCGAAGGATCGGAACTTTGCCCAGTGGGGCTGGTCCGGAAATATCTGGACATCCGCCCGGCGGTTGGGGGCACTTTTTTGGTACACGAAAATGGGGCCCCGCTGTCGAGATATCAGTTTGTGGCGGTGTTTAGGAAGTGTCTGGGGGAATTGGGCCTGGTTGCAAAGGAATTCTCGGCTCATTCATTTAGGATTGGGGCTGCTACGGAGGCGGCAAGGAATGGACTAGGGGAGGACGCAATAAAGAGGATAGGAAGGTGGGAATCGAGGAGGTTTCGTTCATATGTTAGGCCGCAGCTGGTGGCAAATTTGTGTTGAGGGATTGGGAGATGATGTTGGGATAAGGGGAAATGAGTTGGATGACTGTTTTGAAACGTGGGTGTCGCTGTATTGGGGGATGTGTTAGTTATTGTTGTTGCTTACTGTCTTTCAGGTACTGGACCTTTGTTGGTCTGGATTTTGGGCCACTCTTACGTGGTTCGGGGGGAAAAACGGGCGGAGGCACGCCCGACCGGTTGGCAACTGGGGATTTCGAGACAGGAGGCGAGGGTACGGTGGTTGGGGGTCCCCGGGATGTTATGGAGCAGAGTTGTGCCGGAGGTATACAAATGGGCACGTTTGGACAGACCTCCGGAGGTGCTAGTGATTCATGCTGGGGGCAATGATCTTGGGGTGAGATCTATGCTGGAGATAGCGCGGGATATTAAATTCGATTTTCAGCGGCTCCGGTTGTCTTTCCCGGAGACGGTAGTGGTGTGGTCGGACATGGTGGCTAGGACATCGTGGAGGATGGCGAGGTCGGTAGACGCGGTGAATCGTGCGCGCAGGAAGCTCAACAGGAATGTGGGGCGTTTTGTGCTAAGGAACGGGGGGCTGGTGGTTCGGCACCCGGAATTGGAGGTTGACCCTAGGCGTTACCTCAGGAGTGATGGTGTTCACCTCACGGACGTGGGGATTGACATGTGGGCGTTGCGCCTAGAGGAGGGGGTACAACAAGCAATGAGGGTGTGGAGGTGCGCCCGAAGGTAAGGTGTTACCTTCGGGTGCTGGTGGCGGGTGTTTTTCGGACTTTGCAGGAGAAGATATTACCCCAAAGATGGACACCAGTACCCAGTGGTGGATGGTTTTTGAAGGGGTTTCTAGTTCCCAGTCTACTAATGTAGCTGGAAGGTTGGTGAATTGGGGGCACTGTGGTCAACGGTCGTCTTTGAGCCAGTTTCGGCTTGAGGCCTATGACCAGAGGTTAGGACACCGCAGTGCCAAATAAAGAGTTACAAGTTTAAAAAGTTAAAGTGTGAACAAGTTTAGTGGTTAGTGGGTCCTGCAAAGTCCAACACCATTTAGGAGAGGTATTATCTCAGGAATTTTACGTGTTTGTTGTTATGTTATTGGTTATTTATTATTTAAAGAGTATTTAAAATAAAGGAGGCTGCTACGGCCAGTTTTTACTCCAACATTAAGTGGTGGTCTCATTATTTATTAAGGGGGTTAATGTGGGGTATTAACTGTAAAAGGGTCTTAGCGGTCAGGGTGTATTCTGGTATACCATAGTCATGACTCTACTATATGGCTATAGGTGTCTATCCATTTTATTGCCTACAGTAATTCTAATTAATGGGATCTGATTTCTATTTGTTATTTTCGTTACACATGTTGGATGCCATTGCAAAATTTTTATGGCAGATTTATATTTTGCACACATCCTGGTGGCACCCCGTTTTTTTTCTGGGGAATCCCTGTGACGCATGTCTCTCCCTGGGATCAGTTTATTTATATAACTGTTTACTGTATCTGTTTAGTAAGCTGTAAGAGTCTCAGAGATAGCTCAGTGCTCCCCCCACTAAGTCCAGGTCTACCCATACAGGGTACTTTTTTGGGTGCAAACGTCCCTCTTTACTACTTTTTTTTCTCTATCTTTCCCTACCCGTCCTCTCCTCTCTACCGCCTTGCTCCACCCTCTCCTCTACCCTAACAGACACTTGTGACAGAATCAGCACTGTTTTTTTAAGCTTCCTTATTTCTTATTATGGGGCCCTTTAACATGGGAGTTGAGACCCTTAATGTCCAGGGTCTCAACTCCCCCTAATAAAAAGGTACAATAGGATTTCACTTATTTGCATTGGTCAAAGCACATGTTTGCTTGCAGGAGACACATTTTACCACTCACTCTATGCCTACATTTTTTGCCCGCCAATACCCACAAGTGTATACAGCTTCTGCCTCCTCTAAACAGAGAGGTGTGCTTATCGCCTTCCATCGTACTACACCACTCACTCTCCTGGCGAAGATCATGAACCCTGAAGGCCAGTACCTCATTCTGACTGAACACCTCCTGAATAGTGAAGTTATGATTGTTTCTTATTATGCCCCTAATAAACCCCCTCTCTCGTTTCCCAACCATTTACTAACCATAACCGCAAAATATGTACTCTACTAATCTGTGGCGACTCTAACCAAATACTTAGCCCTTTCTTGTCCCATCTTCTTGGTACTTCCTCTTCCTGCCTCTCTTTCCAGCCAATCCTAAAACATAACTCACTGCTGGACTCCTGACAGTAACAGAATTGACGTCTAGCGGGATTTTGCTAGACCTCAGTACACATTATTCCTACCCTCAAAGTATTTTCCCACATTAATCACATTCCAATTACCATAGGCTGCTCCCCGCTTCTGCTGGCCTCTTTCATAGTACCTTATAGTTACCTTACACTACACTAATCACAGTGCGGTCCTCACTTCACTCTCATCCTTAATTCCTAGACCTAATTTAAATGTCTTGACCATCAATGATCTATTGTTTAGAAATGAATTTCTCTTAAAGATTACCTTTCCAATAATATGTCTGTGGAACATCTCCCCGTTGACATTATGGGAAGCCACAAGTCAGTCATTAGAGAGTATTAGCAGGTTTCCACTTGTGCAAAAAAAACATCTTTTGCATAAGCATCTTGAGGACGCCTTTTACAAGGCTTCCACGGCTTTCATAAATCCATCCTTTCCCGATGACCCTAAACGGGACTTTGAAAAGCAACTTAGAGCTTGACTCCACTTGACAAAATCAGCGGGAAAAACCTCTCCGCAGATCACTGCATCTTACACCCCTCAATTTTCCAGTCACATTTTGTGAGTGGAAAATGAGGGTTTGCGAGCGTGGGCTGCCTCGGAGAAGGGGATACGAGCACCGCCAGCAGGCGGGGTTCAACGGGAGCTGTTCTCCCAGCCAGGGGATGAGAGGAAGTCGAGCTGGCCGATCATCAGAGAGCGGGGATTGCCCGCTGTAACAGCTTTTATTTGAATTGCTGGCTTCTCCGCCGCTCACCGTCACATACAGCCCCGCCTCCTCACCCGGCGCTGCTCACATCACAAAGTCCCACCTCCTTGCTCGGCGCATTTGACAACACTGGTCCAATGGTGGGAGTCACCGGGCGAGGAGGCGGGGCTGTGACTCTTAGCGGTGCCAGGAACCCAGCAATTCAAATGAAAGCTGTTACAACGGGCAAACCCTGCTTTCTGATGATTGGCCAGCTCGAACTCTCTGCACAGGTGAGGCTGTATTGATGGGCACAGGTGAGACTGTACTGACAGGCACAGGTCACACTGTATTGATGGACACGGGTGAGGCTGTGCTGAGGGGCACTGATAAAAGGTGTTAATATTCATTTTTGTAACTTAATTCTGCATGAAACATGTCAATTAAGTGTCAATTCATGAGATAATTTATAAAGGCATGTTTAGGGGCGGGATAAGGATGGGGGTATGGTTGGGGTTGGGTAGGGAAACTGGTGGAGAGTAACTCTTAACTTGAAATTTTGAGCCCTGCGTTTTATATGAAATCTAACAAACCAGACACTTTCCTAGTCCTGGCACTCCATTGGGCTAAATATACCCACAAGCCTGTATGCTTTAAGCTCTCTAGGGACAATTACTCTAGCAACCTACTGAAAGGCCTTGAAGAATTTACCTTTTACTTTACCAAGATACTAATACGTCCAACTAAGCCTGTACGGATACTCTCCTCTCTACTCTTCAACTTCCTGCCCTCTCAACCTCCCAACCAGATAGCCTAGAACGTCCCATTAAAGCTTAAGGGGTTGCAAGCCCTTAAAATGCACAAAAGGCCAGGTCTCGACAGCCTATCGGTGACATTAGTATAAGAAATGTATCGACCTTCCCCCGCTAGTCGAGGCTTACAATTTTCTTTTGGTTAGTCATTCTTTTCGTGCTGACACACCAACATCAACTATTTCCAAGATTCCCAAACCACACACACACAACAGCACTTGGTCCAATTTTAGGCAAAATATTGATTCTGAACCTTGACGTCAAGCTTCTAGCGATAGTTTGTCAACTCGGCTCAACCCCCTTATTGGCTCCTGAGTGCACAAGGACCAATTGCGTATTCCCTCTCAAGTGGGTGACGATATCCGTTGCGTAACACATTTGGCCATGCAGCTCGTACTCGTATACCTTCTTGCTTTATTCCCCTAGACATACATAAAGTGTTTGACACGCTCTCATGGCCCTATCTAAAATGTATCTTGTGTCGCTGGGGATATGGCAAGTATTTTCAGCCATGGATTTCTGCACTATACATCGCAAAGATTATGTACGCTATGCAGGCTTTCGCTCCGATCTTCTCCTGATAGAACATGGCACTTGTCAGTGATACTCCCCTCTCCCCTTCTATTTGATTTAATGATTAAATCCCCTGCCCAATTAATCCATTCAAAGCCCAACATCAAAGGTCTGGAACTAGGAAGAAAACACAAGCTTTGTCTCTTTGCGGATGACTTCCTTATTTGTATGACCTCCATCTTAATTTCTACCTCAAACTTGTTGGAGACGCTATCCTGCTTTGAGCAAGTGTCTAGCCTCACTGTTAATCCAAGCCCTCCTAACCTCCCTACTGACCACTCTGCAAGCCCAACTACGTAAGATTCTCCACTTTTACTGTGCAACCAGGCACATCTCTCTTTTAGGGCCTAAATTCACTGCAAACCTATACACTGAAAATTATCCCCCTTTGTGGACCCATCTTACAACCCTTATGTCTAAATGGGCCCTTTATCCTTGGTCAGCTGCTTGGATAGGCAGGATTACAGTCATCAAGAAGACTACTCTCCTAGATTCTCTATCTTTTTTGGGTACTCCAGATACTCCATCCACTGCTTGCAAATCATTAGCAGTGTGTGGGTTATATTTGGGGCCAAACTTAGACACTCGATTATCCAAGCCTACTTATACACTTTTCTGGATCGGGGTAGGGGGGTTGCTCTCAGTTTATACAACTCCCCTAAACATCATGCTACTAAAGTGACCCCTTGTGGGTGGTATAGAATCTGTTAATGTGACCCCCTATCCACAGCAAATATCTTTTCGGGTTGCTCCATCACACCTCAGACCCCTTACTAAATTTATTATGAGACATAGCCTCGCCCTTTGGGACAGGCTTAAGCTGTTTTGGCCTCCAATCCCCCCATAACTCATTACTCTCCTTTCTATGCATTCCTTCCATCGACCCTGCTTGGTCTTCCCTATCCTCTGCTAGGTCTGTGGCAGGCTTGATCCGAGCCCACTAACTCTTTATGACTACCTCCTTTTAAGTCTTTTACATCACTGTGAGAGGCATACGGTCTTCCCTTTATCAGAACTATTTAGGTATCTGCAAATTTCAGTTTTTTTGAATGGGCCATTAAGAGGATCAGACTCAATGCAGGGACAAACTCACAGTTTCTTTAGGAAAAACATCAAATTTAATCCACAGGATTTTTATAAACAGGACAGGCTTCTTGCCATAAAACAAACAAAAGTACACTTCTGCTCTACTGAGCATTACGGTGTCCATAGTCAAGCCCTTGGTTTAAGGCAAGTGTCCTTCACAATTACAAATAATTGTATCCAAGTTCAGGGATAAGCAGCCAGGCTCCTAGTTGCCTCCTCACATGCCTCATACACAGGGGTCCGGATTCAGATAGAGATACGCCGTCGTATCTCTGAGTTCCGTCCGTCGTTTCTATGCGCCTGATTTATAGAATCAGGTTCCGCATAGATCTCCCTAAGATCCGACAGGTGTAAGTGACTTACACCGTCGGATCTTAGGCTGCAATTCCAGGCCGGCCGCTAGATGGCGTTTCGTTTTTTTAACGCGACGAATATGCAAATGAGGATTTCCGCCGATTCAGAAACGAACGACCGCCCGGCGCATTTTTTTTACGTCATTTGCGTTCAGCTTTTTCCGGCTTATAGTTACCCCTGCTATATGCGGCGTATCCTATTTTAAGTATGGCCGTCGTTCCCGGGTTGAATTTTGCGTAAGTCGGTCGCGAATACGGATGGACGTAATTTACGTTCACGTCAAAACCAATGACGTCCTAACAACGTCATTTGGAGCAATGCACGCTGGGAAATTTAGGGGACGGCGCATGCGCAGTTCGATCGGCGCGGGTACGCGCCTGATTTTAATTCTACACGCCCCGCTAACCTATCTGATTTATGATCCGCCGGCGCAAGTTTTTGAGGCAAGTGCTGTATTTAGAAATCGATATCTCGGTAACGGCAGCAGCTGCTGCCACAAGCAAGGTGTATACATCTCTTCAGGCAGCAGTCCTGTAAACGATAATAGTGGTCTCTACGGCGGATTCACTGTGAGATCATAGTTATCGGCGGTGGGAGAAGGGCCTCCCCCTACCGCCACTCCACCGCTTACTGGAGCCATCGGCAGCGGCAGAGGCGATCTGGTCCTCTCTCGTGCAAGGCATGGATATGAGTGAGGGCAAGATGGCCCCCACCCGTATCAATACCATAGCAGGGTGGAAGTGACGTCAAAACGTCACTTCCACCCATACGTCTTAAAAAGGACAATTTATTTTTGTCATTTTTTCAAATGACAATTTTTTTTTATTGCATTTTAGTCTAAATATGAGATCTGAGGTCATTTTGACCCCAGATCTCATATTTAAGAGGACCTGTCACTCTTTTTTCTATTACAAGGGATGTTTACATTCCTTGTAATAGGAATAAAAGTGACCCAATTTAAAGTGCCCCGTCCCGACGAGCTCGCGCGCAGAAGCGAACGCATACGTGAGCAGCACCGCATATGAAAACAGTGTTCAAACCACACGTGAGGTATCGTTGCGATCGTTAGACCAAGTGCAATAATTCTAGCCCTAGACCTTCTCTGTAACTGAAAACATGCAACCCGTGGAATTTTTTTAACGTCGCCTATGGAGGTTTTTAAGGGTAAAAGTTTGACGTCATTCCACGAGCGGGTGCAATTTTGAAGCATGACATGTTGGGTATCAATTTACTTGGCGTAACATTATCTTTTTCACAATATAAAACAAAAGTTGGGCTAACTTTACTGTTGTCTTATTTTTTTATAAAAAAACTTTTTTACAAAAACTTGTAAGGCCTAGTACACACAATAGAATCCATCCGCTTGAATTTATCCGCGGATCGGTTTCAGCGGATCGGCGGATTTATCTGTTGGTCCGCTGGCGTGTACACACCAGCGGATAAAAATCCCCTCGGACCAGAACGTGTTCAACGTAAACCACGTAAGACGTCACTATAAAGGGGAAGACCAAAGTCAACGGCGCCGCCCTCTGTTCCGCTTTTGCTAGTTCCGTGTTACCGCGTGCTAGTCAAGGTTTGGTTAGAGCCGATTCGCGCTTTTCAGTCTCCGCGTTTTAACAGGTTGTATTCTCGTGTTCAGTGTGTGTGCTTGTGGGATCGTAGTTGGCAATCAGATACCGGCTTGCAGCTCGTTTCTGCGTTTGCAGTGGCGTTCTGTCCGCTGGTATTTGTTTGTCGCGCGTTCTTTGCAGGTACCGCTGGATTTGTGAGTGCTTTCTGTTGGAGTGTGTTCTTGACTGACCAGCCGGCCGGTTTGAAGCCATGATGGAGCAGCAGCGTCGATTCTCGCGAATTGGTGCTGGTTATGGGATTGCTTATGGCCATGTCCAGTGAACCAGTTGTTTGGCCAGGAACAGTGGGAGGAGGCGTTTCTGGGCCAAGAATTGGTTGCGCCAGCGTGACCAGTTTTCTCATATGCCTCTGCTTAGGGAACTCCAGGAGAATAATCCTAATGACTTTAGGAATTTTCTCCGCATGACGGACCCCGTATTCAACCGTCTGCTGGATCTTCTGTCCCCCTATATCACGAGGCAGGACACTGTGATGCGCCAAGCCATCACGGCCGAGCAGAGGCTTATTGCCACGTTGCGGTACCTGGCGACTGGGAGGAGCCTGCAGGACCTCAAGTTCTCGACAGGCATCTCTCCCCAGGCGCTTGGGGTCATCATACCGGAGACGTGTATTGCCATCATCAGAGTTCTGAAGGAGGAGTATATTAAGGTAAGTTTCCTCATTTTAACATCACACTTTTTTTTTTTTAAATGTGTGCGAAAGTCTAATCTTTTTTTCTTCCCTAATAACCATGAGATTGTAATCTGCTGTGTGTTGGATGTTCCCTTTTCTCCCCATGCATGTTGTTAACCTTTCCATGTTCATCTTTTTGGCCTACCTGCATATTTTGACCTTACCCACCATAAACCTGTCCAGCATGCTATCCTAGGCCCAAACACACCTAGCCAATTTTTGGGTGATTTTTTGGCTAATCCATTGTAGTTCTGCCCCCCCCCCTCCTCCGCCCCGAAAATTGTTTCTTGCTCTATCATCAGAGGGATGTGGAGTCTGATAATTAAGTGGGCCTATATTTTTGATCAGAAATACTCACTTCACAATGCTTGTAGGAAATGTGAATCCTGTTGTTGATGTTGCACAATGATGGTTTTTGTATTTTGTTTGCAATGTTTATGTGACAAAGGACTCATTTTGTTTTTTTTGTTTGTCCCCACCCCACCCTGCTCTCCCTCCACACCACAGGAATGGCAGGTCTGTGGCTTCCCAATTTGCCAGCTGCATTGTGATGTTCCCGAACTGCGGTGGCGCTATAGATGGGAAACACGTCCGCATAGTGCCCCCCCCCACCCCACTCGGGGTCCTCTATTATAACTACAAGGGTTTTCATAGTATTGTGTTGATGGCCGTGGTGTCGGCACAGTATAGTTTCTATATGTGGACGTGGGGAGAACGGCCGGCTGTCTGATGGTGGGAGTGTTCTCGCGGCCAGTATTCTACGATCGTCTCAAGCTGGTGTTCTGGCATTGCCACCAGATGAGATAATGTGGAAGGACTTCCGTTTGTGTTCTAGCGGACGAAGCTTTCGGGCTTGGACCTCCCCTCATGCGGCCTTTTCCCCAGAGGACCCTCACCTCAGAGAGGAGGGTGTTCAATTTTCGGTTGCCAGGGCTCGGAATGGTAGTCGAGAATGCCTTTGGGATACTCTCCAACCGGTTCCGCCTTGTTCCTGGACAGCGATACACTTGGCGGAATATAAATTGAACACCATTGTATTTGCCTGCTGCATTTTGCACAACTTTTTACGCAGGCACTCCCAGACGTACCTACCCGACATCGGTTCTGAGGCAAGACTACCCTCAGATACCCCTTCCTGGCTGGACACTGGTCGCGCTGGCTTGGCCACCCAATCAGCTCGTGAGGTACGCGACAAATATGTTGAGTACGTCATGGGTCGGGGGCCATTGCTATGCCAGATGATATTTCTTTCTAATTCGGCCCCCAAAAGAAAGAAATATTCACATAAGTAATAAATAATTGACCATTGGACTTTATACAGTTGTTTGTCATTTTGCTTTTTCTCTTTTTACCTGTCTTCCTGCTTCTCAGCAAAAATAGTGCAGTTCTAGTGCCAAATGTATGGTTCAGGTTTTAGTAAATCAACACAATCGCACATTATTCACTCATCTACAAACTTTGGGCCAGATCCACAAAAACCTGGCGTAACTTAAAAAATCCCATTTAAGTTACACTGCCTTAAAGTTTCTACCTAAGTGCCTGATCCACAAAGCCACTTATCTAGAAATTTCAGGCTGTGTACTAAAATTCGCGCCGGCGCAAGGCGTTCTATTCAAATGGGGCGAGTGCCCATTTAAATGAGGCGCGCTCACCCGCGCTGGCGCCGTACTGCACATGCGCGAAGTTACGTTACGCCGAGTTTTGAGGATCGCGACGGCTTAAAAAAGTTGCGTCGGGGGGAAAAAAAAAAAAAAATGACAGCGTCGCTCGGCATGCATTCCTGAGAGGGAGAACTCCACGGCAATTGTCAAAGAAAAAACCGGCATGGGTTCACCCCCAGGAGCATACCCAGGCCCTTAGGTCTGGTATGGGTTGTAAGGGGACCCCCCCTACGCCGAAGAAATCGACGTAGGGGGTCCCCCTACAATCCATACCAGACCCGTATCCAAAGCACGCTACCCGCCGGTCAGGAAGGGAGTGGGGACGAGCGAGCGCCCCCCCCCTCCTGAGCCGTGCCAGGCCGCATGCCCTCAACATGGGGGGGTTGGGTGCTCTGGGGCAGGGGGGCGCACTGCGGGCCCCCCCACCTCAGAGCACCCTGTCCCCATGTTAAAGAGGACAGGACCTCTTCCCGACAACCCTTGCCATTGGTTGTCGGGGTCTGCGGGCGGGGGCTTATCGGAATCTGGGAGTCCCCTTAATAAGGGGGACCCCAGATACCGGCCCCCCACCCTAAGTGATGGATATGGGTATCACTGTAGGCAAAAAGTAAAGTTATTAAACACACAACACAAGGCTTTTTAAATAATTTATTATTCTGCTCCGGAGGCCCCCCCTGTCTTCGTTATTAGCTCAATTACCAGGGGGGGCTTCTTCTTCACTCTCCGGGGGTCTTCTCCGCTCTCCGGGGGGGGTTTCTTCTTCCGCTCTCCGGGGGGGGCTTCTCCGGACTCCGGGGGGCTTCTTCCATCTTCTCCCCTCTTCCGCTGTTGACTCGGCGAACCCCGGTTCTTCTGCAGATGTCCGGTGCCTTCTTCTTCAGCGCTGGCTGCCTGCTATCTTTGTGTGTTAGCTCAATTTCTAACAGGCAGCCAGCGCGGTCTTCTGTGACGTCAGGGTCTTCTCTTCTGTTCTTCTCCCCTCTTCCGATGTTGCCTCGTCGCCTGTTGTCGCTGTAATGATGGAAGCGCGCCTTGCATCCCATTTATATAGGCATCACCGTCCCATCATGCTCCGGTAGGTACCCACGTGGTGGGTGCACGTGGGTAGGCACCCACCACGTGGGTACCTGCCGGAGCATGATGGATGGTGATGCCTATATAAATGGGATGCAAGGCGCGCTTCCATCATTACAGCGACAACAGGCGACGAGGCAACATCGGAAGAGGGGAGAAGAAGATGACGTCACAGAAGACCGCGCTGGCTGCCTGTTACTAATTGAGCTAACACACAAAGATAGCAGGCAGCCAGCGCTGAAGAAGAAGGCACCGGACATCTGCAGAAGAACCGGGGTTCGCCGAGTCAACAGCGGAAGAGGGGAGAAGATGGAAGAACACCCCCGGAGTCGGAGAAGCCCCCCCCGGAGAGCGGAAGAAGAAACCCCCCCCCGGAGAGCGGAGAAGACACCCGGAGAGTGGAAGAAGAAGCCCCCCCTGGTAATTGAGCTAATAACGAAGACAGGGGGGGCCTCCGGAGCAGAATAATAAATTATTTTAAAAAGCCTTGTGTTGTGTGTTTACTAACTAACTTTTTGCCTATATCCATTCACTTAGGGTGGGGGGCCGGTATCTGGGGGCCCCCTTATTTGAGGGGACTCCCAGATTCCGATAAGCCCCCGCCCGCAGACCCCGACAACCAATGGCAAGGGTTGTCGGGAAGAGGTCCTGTCCTCATCAACATGGGGACAGGTTGCTCTGAGGTGGGGGGGCCCGCAGTGCGCCCCCCTGCCCCAGAGCACCCAACCCCCCCATGTTGAGGGCATGCGGCCTGGCACGGCTCAGGAGGGGGGGGCGCTCGCTCGTCCCCACTCCCTTCCTGACCGGCCGGGTAGCGTGCTTTGGATACGGGTCTGGTATGGATTGTAGGGGGACCCCCTACGTCGATTTCTTCGGCGTAGGGGGGGTCCCCTTACAACCCATACCAGACCTAAGGGCCTGGTATGCTCCTGGGGGGGAACCCATGCCGGTTTTGTTTTTACAAATTGCCGTGGAGTTCTCCCTCGGGAATGCATACCAAATGCCGTCGCTGGAATGGGCTTTTACAAGGTGTGACTAGTTTACACTTTGTAGAACCAGCCCTAATTTTACACTTGCAAAATAACACTTACGGCGAAAAATTGAAGCTGGAAAGCTTTGTGGATCGCCTTAAGTGCTAATTTGCATACTAGAAACGGCATTTCGACTCGAAATGCCCCCAGCGGCGGATGCGGTACTGCATCCTAAGATTCGGCAGTGTAATTCAATTACACATGCCGGATATTCTGCCTAACTTTGGAAAAAGCCTTTTGAGGATCGTTTCCAAAGTTACACACAGACTGAACAGCAGTTAAGTCGGCGTATCTCTTTTGTGGATCTGGCAATTTTTATTTTCAGCTTTTTCATTATCCTTTATTTGTATATATTTTTTCTTAAGAAACATGTCAATATATGTTTTTGGCGATGCTTTTTTTTTTTGGTTTTGTGCGTTTTTAAAAAATTTTTTTTTTTTTCTTTTTTTTTGGTCCCAAAAATATTTTTACAAGTATTTTTGGTTCACAAACAATGTAGTACAATTGTACAATTTTCCCCAACAAACTTGGATTCGCAAAATGTAGACTTCACCAAATTTTTATTTAGTCTTATTTTTTAAGAATTTTTTCTAACCAATTTTTTGGGTGATTTGTTAGGTCGTTATTTTTTAAATAATATTTTTTGATTATTTTTGGGTAAAATATCCAAAAAAAATTTAGTCTCGATTTTATCCAAAATTTAAAACTATTTATTTTCGTTATATTTTACAATAGAGCTAATACAATTTGGATATATTTGTTACCAAATATATTTTTTGGATTTTTTATTATTTTTTTTATTTATTTTTTTCAATATTTTTATTTGTTTTTTCAGGCTTTTTGATTGTAAGCCAATTTTTAAGTAAAAAAAGATTAAAATTATGCAAAAATTGTAAGACAAATGTGTCACATTCACAACAACAGTCATGGTGTGATTTCACACCGGAACACGCCAAAATTTGAAGATGCCCACATTCAGTGTAATTCGCCAAATGTCAGTTCTTCAACATAGAAACACAGACAAATGGCAACATGTGCTATCTGCCATCATGGGTGATCAATGTCTGTGTTTTGTGGGAGCAAACCCTTCCTTGAAAACTACTTGAGAATCGAGGAGGGGGTTGTACCCACAAAGCACAGATATTCGATATTCTGTGATGGCAGATAGCACATGTTGACACACTGTGTGTGCATCTTCAAATTTTGGCGTATTGCTGAGTATAAAATTTAAAATGGTTGGGGGATGGGCGGGGGGGGTGGTGTTCAGTCTTTGACACGGCCCATCATGTCAATGATATTTTTATAGTTTTGTTCTATAACCAGCATTCTTTGCCGCATATTGTCCAGCTCTGTGCAGCACTCCACAATTACATTTCGCACATTCTGTTCCATGAGAACCATCCGTTGCCGCATATTGTCCATTTCAGTGCTGCACTCCATCACTTGCTGGATAATTATTCCAGCACTTGCGCGCGAAAAATGCGGAACAGCATCTTCATCCCCTACAAAATGAATCCAAAAAAAAAAAATCAATTTTACCGGCCTATCTACATCATCTAGGGTTGCCACCTCATCCCTTTAAACCATAAACACATATTAATTACACAGGTTCTGTGGCTGATGAAAAGGTGGTAATTAAACTCACCTGGTGCCATATCTGCATTACATTAGCCACAGAACATGTGTAATCCATATGTGTTCGGGATTAAAGGGATGAGGTGGCAACCCTATCTACATCTGTTTTGCCCTATAAAGCTGGGGTGACACTGACCTGATGGTGTGCGAATTTCCTCCTCCACCACTTCTCCATCTTCAATAACTCCTCCTTCTTGAACCACTTCCCCCTCATCCTCCACGACTCCTCCTTCTTGAACCACTTCCCCCTCATCTTCCAGCACTCCTCCTTCTTCTTCTTCCATCAATCCACCATCTTCAAATTCACAAAAATCATCTTCTTCAAATTCCTCTTCATCCTCCACAACTACCAAATTTAAAATGACTCCATCCTCCTCTCTTCCTTCCTCCTCCTCCTCCACATCATCCTCTCTTCCTTCCTCCTCCTCCTCCACATCCTCCTCTCTTCCTTCCTCCTCCTCCTCCTCCACATCCTCCTCTCTTCCTTCCTCCTCCTCCTCCTCCACATCCTCCTCTCTTCCTTCCTCCTCTCCTTCCACATCCTCCTCCTCCACATGGCCAGATGGTTGATTCCGGGCGTGTCTGGCCCTCTCTGCCTCCTCGAAATGCTGGCGTCTTCTTTCCCCTAAATAACACAAAAAAAAGGTATACTCATCAGCACACAGATATTGTAGATCAGAAATCGCACACATTGCTTAGAAGTTAGAGGCTTTAATTTATTTAGTTTTTAGGTTCTTATCCCCCCAAACCTACATTTTTGGATGACTTCTAGGCCAAGCTCTGATTCTGTCCCTTTTTAGCGAAGTGACACACATGGATGTCCCCCCCTTAAAATTTTGTCTCTGAGACCATACAAATTTTAGTGTAATATTTAGGGGGAGACACAGGTGCTCTGGATTACAGATATGAAAACACCTGCTTAGTAGCACTGTTTGCATTTCCCATTCTAGGATTCGAATTTTAAACAAATATATTTGGACATAATGTTTACAAACAATGTTTCTCCTAACGCCTTCCAGGACGGCACACCAGAGAGATGAGGGCTCCTCCCACAGGAAACACAATCAATTGACAAGTTTGTTATAAGTTCCCACCCACCCCCTTGCTCCTCAGTATTTTGATTGTGTTTCTTCCCGAACACAGCGACACGTTTGTTGTTTTATATTACCTGGAGACGGTGAGGTCGAAGGGTACCCCTGTTGAGGCAGGTTCAGGGAGGCCGGGGAGAGCTGAACTAACCTGTTGGCTTTGGTCGCTCACAGGTCGCCACAAAGATATGCATGGGCGCTCTGAGCTGTGGTGAAAAAGCCATCGTCCCTCTGCAAAAAATCCGCCACGCTGCTGATCACTCCTTCCTGGGGGGGTTTGCAATGGAGCATTGCGCTCCAGGCCTCGCTCTGAGGTACAGGAAGCGCGTCACCGGAGAGTGGGCGTTCCCTACACGGCAACCCGGAAGTGACGCTTTGGCGTGGAGAACAGCGTCGAGCTGTGGGGTCGGCGGCGGATAAACCCCTACAGGTACCGGCAAGCCAAGGACCCAGTCAACCTCCTCATGATGGAAGAGGAAGGGAAGACTAGCGCTGCGGCAACCAAATCCAGATCGGGGGTCGGTGAGTACTGTCCCTCCTGGAAAGGGAGGAAAGAGGAGAGTTAGAGTTCCTGAACTTCAGGATGCAGCTGGTATCGGCTGCCTTCCTCGTTCTCTCTCCCTTTTCTCCCCAGTACAGCCTGCAGCCCCGAGCGGGAAAGAATAACATTGCTGTTTATTATGTTCCCTCTCTAACAGAATCTCCCGGTGAAACCCAGGGGGCCTCTGCTCAATCCTCAGCCTCAGCTAGTTACAGTTCCTCTAAAAAGTGCGGAAACTGTAAAGATAAGCTCCCAAAATCCCATACCAAACCCTTCTGCCACAAGTGTATTAACCAGCTGGCCGGGAAGGAGGCGGCTGCCATGATGAAAAATTTTCTCTTATCAATGCAGTCCGAAATGTTGGCTACGGTTAGAGCTTTCAGGGAGACGGCTACACAAGCAGCCACAGCCCCTAGTACAGAGGAACCGGTCCCTAGAGAGGGTCTGACCTCCCAGGGAAGTCTCCTTGCAGGACCCAGTACCCCTTTCCTACCCTCCCAAATCTTTCTTCATGATCAGGAAGAAGAGGAAAGTGAGGTCATGAGCCAGGTCACTAGACACAGCTCAGAGGGTGAGGAAGATAGAGACTCAGTCATGTCTCAGGAGGAAGGAAAATTGAAAAGGTTCCTCTTCTCAGCAGAGGATGTGGACAGTCTCCTTCAGGCAATCTATGCCACTGAAGAAATTCCAGAGGTTCCAAGAACGACCTCTGCACAGGATAAGGTGTATAGGGGGCTCAGTGAAACACAGGATAGAGTCTTCCCTCTTCACCAATCACTAAAGGAAATAATCCTACAAGAGTGGAAATATCCAGAAAGGAGACTGACCACTCAAAAAACCTGGAAACGGAAGTACCCGTTCCCCCAGTCAGTTGGGGAAGTCTTTTTTAAACTCCCAAAACTGGATGCGGCCCTGTCCCAGATCACAAAACAGTCAGACCTTTCATTTGAAGATGCCGGCAGTATTAAAGACCTAATGGATCGTAGGGCCGAATCACTCCTAAGGAAAGCCTGGGAGGCTAACACAGCTTCTATGGCCCCAGCCTTAGCTGCGACCTGTGTAGCCAGGAATGCAGACCTATGGGTAGAGAAACTGGCAGAACACCTCGCCCAGTTTACGGAGTCAGAGGAAATCTTGGGGTCTCTATCTTTGATAGGGAAAGCTGTCGCGTACTTAGCAGATGCCGCTTTGGAAACTGCTAAAGATTCAGCCAAGACAGCGGCCTTGATCAACTCGTCCAGGCGGGCTATCTGGGTTAAGGCTTGGGAAGGGGACGTCACATCAAAGGGAAAACTGTGTGGACTCCCTTTCCAGGGTTCACTCCTGTTTGGCCAAGGATTAGATGATGTCCTGGTTAGGTCTTCAGAAAAGGGAAAGAAATTTCCTGTGAAACCTAAAAAAGATGGTTTTAAGAAGACTTTTCGAGGCCCCCAGGGGCAAAACAAACAGAAGTATAAAAGAGAACCCAACAGGCGCTGGTTTTACGGCAAAGGGAACAAAAAGAATAATTTGCTCTTTCCCCCTGCCAAAGCTGATGCTAAACAGACCAAGTGACGCCAAGGTCAAAGTAGGGGGGAGGCTGTCCCAGTTTGTACAACAGTGGGAAAGTATTTCAGACAGTCCCTACATACACAAGATGATAAGGTATGGGTTCCGCCTGGAATTTGTTACCTCCCCCCCCCTATGATCACCCTCACGCAGCTCCCCAAGGATACCCTAAAAAGAAGGGCCCTTTTGGAAGGGATTCAGGAATTGGCAGAGCAGCTAGTAATAATACCAGTGCCAGTGGAACAGCAATACCGGGGGTTTTATTCCCACGTGTTTGTGGTTCAAAAACCATCAGGAAAATTCCGCCTGATAATAAACCTGAGAAAACTAAACAAATTTTTGGAACAAAAAAAGTTCTCCATGGAGAGTATTTACTCAGTAAGAAAGAACCTCATGAAGGGAGCCTACATGACAACCATAGACCTGAAGGACGCCAATTTGCACGTGCCAATTCACGCGGACCATCAGGCGTTTTTGAGGTTTGCGGTAGTGGTAGGGAAGGAAATCTGTCATTGGCAGTTCAGGGCGCTGCCCTTCGGCCTAACCTCCAGCCCCAGAATCTTTACAAAGGTACTGGCAGAGGCGGTAGCCTTCCTACATCTTCAAGGGATATGCCTTATACCATACCTGGACGATCTGCTGATCTCCGGTCAGACAGAATCACAGGTTCAGAGGGATACCAACAGTGTGATGGAGGTTTTAAAAAGCCTAGGCTGGATTATCAACCTAGAGAAGTCCTCCCTCATACCAGAACAGGTGAAAATATTCCTGGGCTACACTATAGACTCCAGGCTTCAGACGCTCTTCCTGCCAGAAGAAAAAATAAAAAAATTGGCGTCAGCAGCAGAAAATCTGGTGAAATTCCCCAGACTTCCCAGGAGGTCAGTTATGAGAGTACTATTCTTAATGTCGGCATCCATACCAGCGGTAGTCTGGTCCCAGTTGCATGCCAGGATACTCCATTTTTCCTTTCTGTCCTCTTGGGACAAGAAGGAATCCCTGGATCAGGAGATTCTACTCACCCCTCAGGTCCTGTCGTCCCTAGAGTGGTGGACCAGTCACCAGAACCTAAGGGAAGGTCGACCTTGGGCCCAATGGGATCCGGTAAAATTAACTACGGATGCCAGCACATGGGGGTGGGGTGCCCACATGGGGGGGAAAAAAGCCCAGGGAAGATGGAGCTACCTTCTAGCTCGTCAATCTTCCAATTTCAGGGAACTCAGAGCAGTGGGAGAAGCCCTGAAGGCCTTCCAACAAGATGTCATAGACAGGGAGGTCCAGGTGAGCTCAGACAACGCTACAGTAGTAGCCTACCTGAACCACCAAGGCGGTACCAGATCCGGGCCCTTATTGGAACTAACCATGGAAATTCTGGGCTGGGCAGAGAAAAAGGTCACCTCCATCTCAGCCATACATATAAAGGGGACAGACAACATAGAAGCGGACTTCCTCAGTCGCCAACAAATAAGACAGGGAGAATGGGAATTGAATCCCAAGGTCTTTCAGGCCCTAGTTCTTCAGTTTGGCGAACCAGACATAGACCTGTTCGCAAACCGGAAGAACAGGAAAGTGAACAGGTACTTCTCAACCTCCGTAGAATGGGATTCCGAGGGCCTGGACGCGTTGTCCCAGAACTGGCACTTCAGAATGGCATACGCCTTCCCACCCCTGGCGCTAATTCCGCGGGTACTCCAGAAAGTCAGCAGGTCCCCCGGTCAGGTCCTCCTTATTGCCCCATGGTGGCCAAGGAGGACATGGTTTGCGAATCTGAGATTCATGTCAGTAGCAGAACCTCTGAAACTGCCAGCCAGAACAGATCTCCTCAGGCAGGGTCCAGTGTTTCACCCGAGACCAGAGTTTTTTCAACTAACAGCCTGGTTAGTGAGCGCCAGATTCTGAAACAAAAAGGTTGTTCAGAAAAGGTGATAAATACTCTCCTTACAAGTAGAAAGCCGGTCACCAGAAAAATCTACTTAAAAGTATGGAAAACTTTCCAGACCTGGAGTAGAAAAAGACTACCCAGTCGGTTCCGGTTATCCTGGATTTTCTCCAGGATGGAGCAGACGCCGGGCTTAAGGTTAGCACCCTGCGGGTACAGGTAGCAGCCCTCTCCGTGTACCTGGATAAAAGATTAGCGAAGGACGACCTAGTTAAGAGGTTCTTACTAGCTAGGGAAAGAATGTCCCCCGTCCTTAAAAGCTTCTATCCACCATGGGACCTTACTAGGGTATTAGAGTCATTATCTATGCCCCCTTTTGAACCTTTAGAGAAAGTTTCCCTTAGGTTCCTTACGTTAAAATTAGCCTTTTTGTTAGCTATTACTACAGCTAGGAGGGTGGGAGATCTGCAAGCTCTGTCCATGAAAGAGCCCTTCCTTAGGGTGCAACCAGACAGGGTCACTCTCAGGGCAGATCCCCTATACCTACCTAAAGTAGCATCCTTACTCAACAGGACGCAAGAAATGATATTGCCGTCCTTTTGTTCAGAACCAAAGAACGAGAAGGAATTTAAGTTTCACTGTTTGGATGTAAGAAGGTGTCTTCTTATATATTTAGAGAGAACCAAAAGTTTTAGGAAATCTAACCATCTCCTAATCCTCTATGCCGGAGTCAGGAAGGGACTGCAGGCCTCAAAGCCATCAGTTTCAAAATGGATTAGAGAAGCTATCTCAGAGGCTTATCAGTGTGCAGGAGAACCAGCTCCACTTAATATCAAAGCTCATTCAACCAGATCTCTGGCGACATCCTGGGCTGAGAGAGCAGGGGCCTCCTGGGACCAGATCCGTAGTGCGGCTACCTGGTCAAGTCATCACACCTTCCTGAAACACTACCGTGTAGAATTGTTGTCACAGCAAGACCTGGCTTTCGGTCGGAAGGTCCTCCAAGCTGTGGTCCCACCCTGAGGTAGGCCTGAGGTCCTTTAATATCCTCTCTGGTGTGCCGTCCTGGAAGGCGTTAGGAGAAAACTTACGTTAGATCTACCGGTAACGGTATTTCTACGAGCCTTCCAGGACGGCAGGCCTACTACCCACCCTATGTGAAGAAAGGTAAGCTATATGCTAAATGGTAAGTACCGATGGGGTGCCCCTTGTGAACCAGTTCAAGATTACTTTATTAAATACTGAGGAGCAAGGGGGTGGGTGGGAACTTATAACAAACTTGTCAATTGATTGTGTTTCCTGTGGGAGGAGCCCTCATCTCTCTGGTGTGCCGTCCTGGAAGGCTCGTAGAAATACCGTTACCGGTAGATCTAACGTAAGTTTTTTGGCCAGAGAGGCATGTCCAGGTGTGTTGTTCCTGGGCCAACATCGTATTTGGGATAAACAATCTGATGTGAACGATGTTTCCTATTAACACTCGTTGCCCAAGCAAATTTGTTTTCCAAAAAAACTTCTATTTCAACATGTGTTCAGAAGTACAACAAGGCCAAGGAGACAGATCTAGAAATGTACCTGACCAAACGTTAACAAATAAAATTTCCCCCCCCCCCAACAAACAAATAAATAACTTACTTTTCTTCAGGATTTTTTTTATTTTCTTAAACTGATGGGGCTCCCGCAGTTTCAAGTCGGACCACCGCTTCCGTAGCTGCTCTTTGGACCTGGTGACACCGAACATCCTCTGCATTCTCCTTGCCACCTTGTCCATAATTTTCTCCTTCCTGCGGTTTGGGGTCTTGTATGGGCCATATTGCCCATCATAGTCCTTCCTCCGCATTATTTCGACCAGCTCCACCATTTCGGCAAAAGCCATATTAGTGGCCTTATAACGTTTTGGCCTGGATCGCGACGTTCCTGCCTCTGTCACTTCACTTGCGGCCTGAGAGCTCCGTGCACGCTCGTGTGACATCGCCATCTTTCCTTCCCACAGAGATTAGGGGCGTGGAAAAGAGGAAATGTCCCGTCAAGGGCGGGGACGAGGGCGGCGTTTCATGCATACGCGAAGTGTAGAGAATGAATAAGACGTGATAACGTAGGTTACGCGGAGATTATTCGCTCGTTTTATAGAAGTTACATAGTTAACGCCATATTTTTGGAGTTAACATTGATTAGGGGGCATGGCAAAGGTGACGGAGGCAGCGTGTCACGCACACGCGGAGTCTATTAAAGGGAACCTATGTGATTACGTAGGTTACGCAGAGATTATTTGAACATTTGACAGAAGTAACCTAATTAACGCCATATTTTTAGAGTTAACATTGATTAGGGGGCATGGCAAAGGTGACGGAGGCAGCGTGTCACGCACACGCGGAGACTATTAAAGGGAACCTATGTGATTACGTAGGTTACGCTGAGATTATTACAGCGTGCTTAACGAGGAGCTAGAGAGACTAATAAGGTAAGAAATTACAACATGGGATCAGCAGAGGCCTAGAAACTTGAGAGGCATGGGATTGGGGTTTTGTCTCTTGTTTGCACCCTTTTAACGCTACTTATGTTTCTTGTGTACCAAAATGGTATTTTGTTCTCCCAATGCTTTGACACATCACTAAATCTAGATGTTAGGAATGCTCTACCTAATTTTTTTTTTTTCCAAATAAACCAAGTTTATTAAGTTGTAGACAAAGGTATATACACAATTTTTTTGAAGAAAAACAAAATTATAAAACATAAAAGAATAAAAAACACACAGTGGGTCAACATTCCCCGCATTGTCAAAGGGTATGGTAACAATTACTCCGATCCATAACATCTCCAGTGCTTTTCGTATGTGTTTCCCTAAGCACCGATGAATTAACTCAGTCACGGCCTCAACCATGTATGACGTATTGGCCCTTCTATGCACTAACTCCACCACTTAGACTCCAACTACTCCCGTCCGTCCATTCCTCCCTCGACCCTCTCCGAGTCCTAACACTCTGACACCTAGACTGTACATGTTTCACCATCCTCCAGCCATCTATCCCATACATTGGAGAATTTTTGTGGTCTTCCTCTATGTGTATAGATCATTTTCCTGTATGGGAGAGTAGCATTCACCTCCCTCTTCCAGTCCCTTAGTGTCGGTGCCTCAGGTTGCATCCACACTTTTGCCACCACCTTTCTAGCCAAAAATAAAGTTTCATATATAAAGATTGCCTGATATTTTTTGGTATCCACGTCCGGCAATAGTCCCAAAAGACACAGCTTCGGGTCCATGCCCACCGGGGTTCCCATATTATCATGAAGAAACTGTGTGACCTGTAGCCAGTACGCCTGTATGTCTGGGCAGTGCCATAGCAAGTGATAGAACGATCCCTCCTCCGCCGCACACCTGGGACATACAGGGCTCCTTGTGGACTGAAACTTTGCCAACTTCTGCGGCGTGATATACGCTTGGTGCACAATATATAACTGGGTTAGCCTGTCAGATAATTTAGGGGATGCCGTCTTCACCCCTTCCAATATCTCATCCCACTCCGTGTCCTCTACTGGGCCCAAATCCCTCTCCCATTTTAGTTTGGCTACCTGTGCTATTTTGCTGGTCCTACGCCTCCTGATGACATAGTAGCAGTTGGACGTGAGCCCAGCCGAGTCCTTCCCAAAGACCACATCCAGCACCTGCGGTGAGCTCACCTCTATACTATCCGATCCCATGTGGGCTCTGAGAGCATGCCTGAGCTGTAGATATCTGAAGTGAAGCTGCGGTGGAAGCGAGAACTCCTCCCTGAGTCTGTTGTATGGCTTAGGCCCCGTACTGGACATGACCTGAGACAAAAACAGAATCCCGTATGATGCCCATACCCCTGGATCTGGCACTGTGCTTAGCTCCGACATGCAACTGTTGTTCCATAGCGGAATATGTGAATGCATGTGATTCCTGCCTTGTTTTTTAAGAGCCACATCCCACACCTTTTGATGATGTGTCAGCATGTCTGCCCCGAATCGGGCAGTCTTGCATCCTCCATGCCCTCTCCTAAAGATTGCCTGCGCAGGGGTGTGAAAGGGACTGTCTGGTTTGTTACACACTAACGCTCTATATTTCTGCGACTCAGATGTGTTGAAATAGTACAGGTGAGACAATTGTGACGCTATGTAGTAATCCTGTAAGTCAGGGAGGGAGCATCCCCCCTCCATGGTCGGGTTCTGGAGTATATGCCATGCCAGCTTATGCCTACCGGAGCCCCAGACAAACGAATTTAGGATTGCTTCAAACTGTTTGAAAACCTTAAGAGGTATGTACAGGGGAGCATGCCAAACCATGTAAAGAATTTTCGGCAATAGGATCATTTTTATCAAATTAATTCTACCCATCACCCCTAGGGGTAACTTTGCCCATGCCTGCGTTCTAGACTTGACTACCGCAAAAAGTGGTTCCACGTTGAGAGGGACATATTCTTTAAGGTTCCTTGTGACCCTTACCCCTAAATATTTAACCTCTGCCACTCTCTGTAATGGAAGGTCGTGAGACACTACTGGGGGGGGGAACTGATCCAGTGGGAGAATCTTAGATTTGTCCCAATTGATCCGCAGGCCGGAGAACTTCCCCACCTCTTCTATAATATGTAAAGCTGCTTTCAGTGATGGGCCTTGGTCCTCCAGATATAAGATCGTGTCATCTGCGTATAATCCAATTTTTTCCCAGGTATCACCCCTCCTAAGACCTACCACCTCTGAGCTCATTCTGATGGCGATCGCCAATGGCTCCGCCGCTAACGCATATAGCAGCGGGGACAATGGGCATCCCTGCCTTGTGCCTCTCTCCAAGGAAATCTGTTCTGAAAGCCACCCGTTCACAAACACTCTAGCCTTGGGTGTCTGATATAACAGCTGTACCCATTTGATAAAGTGTGGGCCAAAGCCGTAGCAACTCAGGCACTCCCACAGATATAGCCACTCGACTGAGTCAAAGGCTTTGGCCGTGTCCAAAGCTACTACCACCCGCGTGCCCACGTTATCATGTTGCGCCTGTATGTTCATAAATAACCTCCTGATATTCATGGCGGTGTTCTTCCCCGGCATGAATCCTGTTTGGTCTCCATGTATCAGAGACAAAATCACTGAATTTAACCTCGATGCTAGCACCTTAGCTAAGATTTTAATGTCAACTGGTAGTAGTGATATTGGTCTGTAAGATTCGGGGTAATGCGGGTCCTTGCCCGGCTTAGGAAGTACAACTATCTGGGCTTCCTGCATGGAAGAGGGGAGAATACCTGTCTCAAATATAGAGAGGTACAGTGCCCTCAATCTGGGGATCAGTGTTTCGGAGTAAGTGGTGTAAAATTCTAATGGGAGGCCGTCCAGGCCGGGAGCCTTAGACTTGGCCAATTGCGACATTGCCGTTGCTATGTCTTGAGTGGTAATTGGGGCTTCCAGAGTCTGCGCTTGTCCCCGACTCAACCTTGGGAATCTCAGAGTGTGTAAGTATGCCCGTATTTCCTGCGGCGTGTGATTGCTTTGAGATCTATATAGGTCTGCATAGAAGGTTCTGAACCTATCTGCCACCACCGGAGGGTCTGTGATCACCGAGCCGTCCGGCTCCTTCAATGACACCACCACAGGCGGCCTATCTTCTAAATGCGCCAAGTACGCCAGCATCTTCCCAGCCTTTTCCCCATGCTCATATATACGCGTTTTACTAAAAAAGATACGCTGTTTGGCCTTTTCCATGTGTAACTGTGTTACCATCCTCGTCTGCATTCTTACTTTGGTCAGGTTCTCTATTGTGGGCTGTGCGTTAAACGTACCCTCTAATTCCTGCAACGCGTTTTCCGCGCTATTTACAATTATTTTGGAGGACTGTTTAAGTCTCCGGATTTTAGTATCCAGCACCCTGCACACCTGGGTTTTAAATGTATCCCATCCGGAATTGATATCCGCAGACCCCTGGCCCTCAGGGAGTAAGAATTGCAGCTCCCGTTCAGTCCTATCATGGTCCGTCAGGGCCGTCAACCAAAAAGGGTTAAGCCTCCACCCCCTTACAGGGGCCCTATCTAGCAGGGACACCTGTATCCAGCATGGCGAGTGATCTGACAGGGCCCTAGGAGCAAATCCAGCCCCCCCCACTTTGGGCATTAAAGTAGCCGAAACCAGAACATAATCTATGCGGGACATGGTGGCGTGACTCGCCGAATGGCATGTATAGGCTCTGACCTGAGGATTTCTTTGCCTCCATACGTCTACCAGGGCGAATTCCTTCATTAGGCGACCCAGTCTCGACAAGCCGGGGGCCCTTACAGGCCCTCCCGGCAGCTCCGGCCTATCCAAACCGGGGTCCATAACCATATTGAAATCCCCCATCCACACCGCCGGTACCGTCGGGTGCCTAGCCATAAATGCCAAGCCCTGAGTGACGACCTCCGAGCTGAATGGAGGGGGGATATAGCAGGCAATCAATAACATATATACCCCTCCAATTCTTGCATGTAAAAATAAGTATTTCCCCTGCCGATCCGACTCCAAAGATAGTAATTCAAAAGGTGTGGCCTTCGACACTAGGAGTGACACTCCCCTGGAGAAGCTAGAATAGGTGCTGTGATATGCCCAGCCAATCCATGGGCGTTTTAGTGCGGACTGTAGATGGCCAGTAACATGTGTTTCTGTCAATGCAATAATGTTCGCCTTTTGCGCTTTAAGATACGCTAACGCCGCCGTTCGCTTAATTTTATTCCTCACCCCCCTCACATTCCAGGTTAGAAATTTGATTGTGGTCATTGTGCTTTTAAATAAATCTCACGGAGTCGGATCTGCAGCACTACATTCCAGTGTCCCTGTGTGTCCTTCAATACTCCCTTGACAGCCCACTTTTCTGTTTTGGCTTTAACTCTTTGTCCTCTTCTATCATTATCATGCTTATACCAACTTGGCAACTGCATTGGGTCCCAACTGCGACCCTGAAACTTCCCTACCCCCCTCCCCCCTCCCAGCCCAGCACCTCCCCAACATGGTGTGAGCATTCCAACCCCAACTCTCAGAACCCTTAAACAACAATAACAATCCTCTTCTTCCAGCAGGAAAGCCTGACTGGAGGTCTGATACTTAGGTTCTGTGTGTATCATGGATAAGCCATCATACATTCGTCTAATGGAACGATTGTTCACTGAACAACACGTGGATTCGGCATGGGGAAGAAACAAAAAACATAACATATCCCCAGCGTCTTAGTTCCTTGCTCCTCTGGCTGTCTATTGCCGTTACTATTAGCACTCCCCTCCGCTGTATCCTTCTTTTGCAGGGTCAAGTTCTGATTTGCTTTAGCTTGTAGTAATAACAGAGAGAACAACAAGAAAAAAGGGAGCAGCAAAAAAAAACACAAAAAAAAGGGAAAAAAGTATTTTTAAGGGGAATTTCCACCCCCCCCCCCCCTTGGAGCCCCAAGGGGGGTCAATATCCGTCCGGATGTCTTCTCTAAGGCTGTCTCTCCCGGATCCCCGGGTCCTGTAATCAAGGCCTATAGAGTATGGGGGCCAGGGCAGGACAAAACAACAGTGTCATTTATACCAGGGATCCCCCAAAGCGCAGCAGAGCGTTTTCTTAATATAGTTTCGTACAGGATAATAGGAGGGGGTGGGGGGGGACTCCTCTCTTCACCCCAAAAAAAAATTTTCTGTCCCCAACCCCCCCTGTGTAGTACTCACATAGCTCCATAGCAGTCCTCACTCCTGTCTCCCTTTCCGATCCAGCCATTCTGCCGCTGCTGCTGGGGTATCAAAAAACAACACCCGTCCATCTTCTTCCACCCGCAGCCTGGCTGGAAACAACATGGCATACTTTAAATGTAACACACGTAGGCGACGTTTCACATCCTGAAATTGGGATCTTTTCTTCTGCACCTCCGCGGAGAAGTCCGGGAACACCGCCACCTGTGCATTCTCCACTTTCATGTTCCCCTTTTCCCGGGACAATCGCATAATCTTATCCCTGTCACGGAAGTTCAGAAATTTAGCGATAAATGTGCGTGGAGGCGCCCCTTCAGGAGGGGGCTTTGCTGGTATCCTGTGTGCTCTCTCCACCGCAAACATGGCTGAGAACGCCTCCCTTCCATACACCTTGATCAGGAGCTGCTCCAGGTAATCAGCCGGATCCCTACCTTCCGTGCGCTCCGGAATCCCAATGAAACGCAGATTGCAGCGGCGGAGTCTGTTCTCCATTTCGTCCTGATGTGCATGCAGTTGTTGGATTTGTCTCTGCACCCCCTCCGCCGCCCGCTGCATGGGATACAATACATCCTCCGCGGCGCTTATGCGTTCCTCCGTCTCCTTGACCCGCTCCCGGACCGCTGATAGATCCTGCCTCATGAGCGAAATATCTATTTTCACCTCATCTATCTTAGTTGTGAGGGTCCCCTGCAACACCGCTATCGCCTCCAGCACTTTGGCCGTCTCCGCCGCATGGCGATCCCCGCCTGAGGCCTCCTCGGCGCCATCTTTGGCCTGTCCCTCTCCCCCATCGTGGCGGAATTTGGCCAGTTTATCTGCCGTAGCAGATGTTTTTTTCGGCGGTGACATGCCTCTCAGTTGTCCCTGTATGTTCAGGCTGGGTTCCAGGGAGTTTAGCGATTAAATTTGTTCGCCAGGATGGTATGCAGGAGTTTCAGCCAGAGGAGCTCTTCTCTCCCACGTCCTACTCCATCGCTTGCCAGGCCACGCCCCCGCTCTACCTAATTTTACTTTTTGCCAGGTGTATTGTGATCATGCAAGTATTGTTATGTGTTGGTTGGACAGAGGTAATTAGGAAGTGTATTTATATGTCAGGAATGCTGAGGGGCATGCTATGTACACATGAAATAGTGCCTTGATGAATGGTCAAATTAATAATAATTGGTGATGGTTAGAGATCCCACGTATTTTGATAAATGTAATCATAAAGGGTCTGTATGTGAACTAATTTTTTGGAACAACAATGGGGCAGAGCTGGCCAGCATTTTAGCTGCAGGAGACACTGTGTTTGCATAGTAGCTGATAAATCTGGGGCCACATATTGTGACAATGTGAATGCTGAGCCTTTTTTAACACTTTTTTCTTTTAGTTTTAACAGTGTTAAGTTTGAAAAATTGACCAAGCCCGAACTTCAAAAGATGGACCATATTGTAGGGAAGGATAACATTAGCAGACTTATTGAACAATTCAGGGAAATGCCAATACTATGGGATTCTAAACACCCCCACTATTATAAACGGAACCGACGAACGGCAGCACTTGCCCAGATTGCTACATATATGCAGACATGGGTTCCCGGCTGCACAGGGCGAGATAGTCAAAGACAAAATGAACAACCTGAGGGCCGCATACCGCAAAAAAAAAGAGAACTACATGACCAAAGATCAGGAGCAGCAGCAAGCGAGTCCACGGAGCCCAGTCTGTGGTACTACAAAGAGCTGGAGTTTTTGGGTGATCAAATAGAGGGTCGGCGATCAATGTCAAGCCTTCCTTCCAGCCGGCATCGCAGCAGACCTTCCAGGGATCCCCACAGCCATGATGAGTACGGTGAGGGGCTGGCTGACATGGAGCCAAATCTGCGACTCTCCACTTCTGATGAGGTAGAGTATTTTTCAAAATATTTTGTGGCTGCTAATTCTTGTTTGTTTATTGAGTTGATATTGTAATCCCCTAAATAAATATGTTAAAGAAAAGTCGTGGGCCAAAAAATAGGGGTCAGGGATGCCAAGTGCAGGGATCAGAAGGAGAGTCTATTCAAGTTTAAAGTAAGAAAAAACAAACCAGTCTAGAGCATGAAAATGGGTGTGATTTGCTTGTGCTAAATTTTACAACATGTCCCTTTTTTTCACACAGGAAGAAGAGAGCAGCCAGGAGTTGTCAGCTCCTGATGCTGAGCTCCATGTCAGCCAGGAGGAAGGGGTCAGTGGCAGCCAGGAGGAGGAGGCCGGGCCCAGCACCAGTCAGCAGGGCCCCAGGGTCAGCACCACCAGGCAAGCCCCTCCCCCCCTGTCAGGCAAACAGGCCTAATGAGGCGCAGGAGGGAAGCTTTTTTTGGACTACCACAGCCTGGGCTCCATTGGCTGTGCTGCTGCTCCTGGTTTTTGTTTTTGTGGTTGTTCTTTTTAGTTCTCGGTATGTGCTCCTCAAGGTTTGCCATTTTGTCCTTGACTATGTTGCCTGTGCAGTCTGGAACACAAGTCTGCATGTATGTTGCTATCTGAGCAAGTGCTGCCGTTCTAGGTAATTTATTTTTGTTTATGGCCAAAATAAATGGTTTTTTGATTTACTGAAAAACCTTGTCTATTGTGTTTTAATACTGTGGTGATTAGGCATGAAACATTTAAAAAAATAATATGTGTCATTTACAAAGAACACCAACTCCTTGGGGGGGGGGGGTACATTTGGTGTACCAACTTGGCAAAACAAAAACGGAAAAACACACGCAAAAAGAAAATGGTGACATAACTTGCCAAAACCCCCCCCCCAAAAAATGGCATCAAAAAACAATGGTGACATAACTTGACAAAAAAAAAAAAAAAAAAAATATGGCATCAAAAAACAATGGTGACATAACTTGCCAAAAAATAAATAAAAATGGCATCAAAAAGCAATGGTGACATAACTTGACAAAGACAAAAAAAAAAAAAATATGGCATCAAAAAACAATGGTGACATAACTTGCCAAAAAAAAATGGCATCAAAAAACAATGGTGACATAACTTGACAAATAATACATAAAAAAACAAAAAATAAACATTAAATACAAATAACATTACATAAAAATATACATGTGGAGGACATAAAGAAAGTTCCAACATCTGGATAGATAGCATCAGCAAGAGAACGGGTTTATTCTAGCAAGAGAACGCAGAAAAAAAAGAGGCAATAAACGACACACTAGATATTTAAAATGACGAATGTGCCAAATCACAAACAAACGAGAGTTTTACCTGAACGAGTGTTCCCATCCCCTTATTCTGTCTGAGCATGCGCGGGATTTTTATCCGCGGATATTGTGTACTAACCAACGGATCTGTCCGTCGGAGAGATTCGCAGCGGATAGATTTGTTAGCATGTCTTCAAATTTTTATCTGCTGGGAATCGATCTGACGGAAAAATATCCGCGGAAAAATATCCGCTCTAACGTACACACCAGGGGATCTATCCGCTGAAACCGATCCGCTGAGATTTTTCAGCGGATGGATCCTCTCGTGTGTACGGGGCCTAAGACCGCTGAGCAAATACGGTGTGACAAAAAGTATTGCAATGACCACAATTTTATTCTCTAGGGTGTTAGAATTTTTTTTTATAATGTTTGGGGGTTCCAAGTAATTTTCAAGCCAAAAAAATAGTTTTTAACGTGTAAACACCGAGTCTGAAAAACAGGCTCTGGGCTTAAGTGGTTAATAATACAGGGTAAAGAACTATATTTCTTCACCACAAAGTTTTTACTGATATTGCCTTAAATTGCAAATCTAAGAATGCGTGAAGGAACATATATCCCATCAATAACTTTTCCTGCCACTCTAACGTGATTTTACAGGCACATAGTTGCCAACATTTGAAAAAAAATTCCAGGGACACTTTGCAGCACAGCTATTAAGCTCCCAAACCAAGTCGCGAACATGCCGCCGCGCTCGCGACCAATGGCTCCGCATCTTAAAGGGGACATACCTGGACGCCCATGTGCGCAGTCGTGCCATTCTGTCGCCGCACATAGTCTTGCTGCGGTTGGCACAATACAGCCTGGCCTGCCTGTGCCCAATACAGCCTCACCTGTGGAGAGGATCAGCAGAGAGCAGGATTGCCCGCTGTAATAGCTTTCATTTGAATTTCCCGTCTTCCCGGGGCTCATCGTCACATAGCCCCACCTCTTAGCCCAACGCCTTTGATGACGTCACATGTCCGACACTGGACCGGCGTTCTGTCGATCAAAGGTGCCGGACCAAGAGGTGGAGCTATGTGACATGAGCCCCGGGAACACTGGAAGTTCTAATGAAAGCTATTACAGCGGGCAATTCCACTCTCTGCTGACAGCTGGCCTCTTCCTCTCCTCTCTCTTCCCCTGGCTGGGAGACCATGCCGGCGATGCTCTTATCCTCACCGGGCGGCCCAGGGGCGGACTGACAACTCATGGGGCCCCCGGGCAATAGAAGACCATGGGGCACACAGTAGGGCACATCAGGGAGTACACAGCACATCACAGGGCATGGGGCAGAGCACTGGGATCCTCCAGACACAGCACAGTGTCTCTCAGGGCAGCCGTGGGGGGAGAAGGCACAGGGGGACACTGTGGGGTGGGTTGGTGGAAGGCACAGAGGGACACTGTGGGGGGGGGTTAAGGCACAGGGGGACACGGTGGGTGGAGGACACTGTGGGGGGGTGTAAGGCACAGGGGGACACGGTGGGTGGAGGACACTGTGGGGGGGTGTAAGGCACAGGGGGACACTGTGGGGTGTGTAAGCCATAGGGGGACACTGTGGGGGGTGTAAGGCATAGGGGGGGATGGTGGGGGAGTGTAAAGCACAGGGGGACACGGTGGGTGGAGGAGAACACAGGGGGACACCGTGTGGGGGGGGTGTAAGGCACAGGGGGACACTGTGGGGGGGTGGAGGACACAGGGGGACACTGTGAGGGGTGTAAGGCACAAGGGGACACGGTGGGTGGAGGACATAGGGGGATACGGTGTGGGGGGTGTAAGGCACAGGGGGACGGTGTGGGGGGTGCGAGGCACAGGGGGACGGTGTGGGGGGTGTGAGGCACAGGGGGATAGTGTGGGGGGTGCGAGGCACAGGGGGACGGTGTGGGGGGTGTAAGGCACAGGGGGATAGTGTGGGGGGTGTAAGGCACAGGGGGATAGTGTGGGGGGTGTAAGGCCCAGGGGGATAGTGTGGGGGTGTAAGGCACAGGGGGATAGTGTGGGGGGTGTAAGGCACAGGGGGATAGTGTGGGGGGTGTAAGGCACAGGGGGATAGTGTGGGGGTGTAAGGCACAGGGGGATAGTGTGGGGGGTGTAAGGCACAGGGGGATAGTGTGGGGGGTGTAAGGCACAGGGGGATAGTGTGGGGGTGTAAGGCACAGGGGGATAGTGTGGGGGTGTAAGGCACAGGGGGATAGTGTGGGGGTGACTGAGAGAGAGAGGGTGGTGGATGAGAGAGAGAGAGAGAGAGGGGGTGGATGAGAGAGAGAGAGAGGGGGGTGGGTGGAAGAGAGGGGGATGTAAAAGAGAGAGAGAGGGGGGGATAGATGAGAGAGGGGGATGGATGGGAGAGAGAGGGGGTGAGTGAAATTGACCCCCTAGCCTGGCCTGCGGTCCTTCCTGTCCCAGCCCCTGTCTGTAGTGGGTAGGTGTGTGATGCACCTACCTCCCGCCCATCTTTTTTCTTGATGACAGGCTGTCACAGCTGGGACTGGGAGCCGACGTGGAGGTGGTGTACATGCTCTGGGAGGTGCCGGGGATGCCGCGCTTACTGCTGCTCAGCCTCAGGTCAGGGTGGCGATTCTCCCACTCCCTCTCGTTGCTGTTTCTTCAAGCCAGCCTCACACTTGACTCGGAGCTCAGCTGTGTTGGACCCCAGCCTCCCAGGAGCAGTAGCGCGGAGGAGGAAGTAAAATCCCTCATGTGCCTCGCTTTCAACGCTGATTGGGGGTTGCAGCCGTGATGTCACTGGTTGCTACACGCCAAGTGGCACAGGCGTTAGCAACCAGGGCAGGGGAAGACTAGCCAGCAGCGCAGCTCCACCCACCTCGTCCCTCCAGCGCGGCTCGGGACTGCAGTCAGATTTTCGGGGGGAACCTTCAGGGGCGGACTGAGCTGACCGACCCCCCCCCCCCTGATCCTCACTCAGCTGCGGCCCCCCTGATCCTCATTCAGCGCCGCGGACGGATCGCGGACAGCTGCGGCGGCCAATGTTGTTCCGGTCTGCGTTCCTTCCCCACTAGCCGAGACAAGTCACGGCAGGCTAAATTGGCCGGGACTAGGTCCTATTTGACGGGACTGACCCGTTAAAAACGGGACAGTTGGCAAGTATGCAGGCACACTGCTACAGCCCGAATATCTGACCAACATAGTTGTGGGCTAATTTCTGAAGGCTACCTGTGCCTCCTAGTACCGGCAAAGGTGAAACCACCGAATTATGTTGGTAAATGGGAGAGACTTCAACGTTACCCTGGATCCCGCTGACTGGTCATACATTTGGCAGGCAACCAAATCTTCCTCACCTAATATACCGTAGCTGCTCTAGAAACAAACAATAAGGTGGTACCTGGTCCCCATCAGGATTGCCATATTTCCTCCACAGTATTGACCACAATGTTTTTGGGCATGCATATCCACATTTGAAGGGAGTGGACCGTACTGCAATCTTTCTGGTCTGATAGATTTGTGATTATTTCAACACTTTGACACACCCTTAAAGCAGAGGTTCACCCCCAAAAAAATGTTTTAACATTACATTCAGCCGAGTTGTCATAATGACAATCGGCTGTTTTTTTTTATTTCATCCCCGTACATACCGTATTTTCACTGCCGCTTCCGTGTATGTCTTCTGCGGGACTGGGCATTCCTAATTGATTGACAGGCTTACGACCGTCACATACTGCGCGTCACGAGTTGCCGAAAGAAGCCGAACGTCGGTGCGCAGGCGCCGTATAGAGCCGACTCGCAGTCCGGCTTCTTTCGGCAACTCGGCAACCTCTTATGACGTCACAGTCCCATCATGCTCCGGGCGGTGACGTCATAAGAGGCAGGGTCACCGTGTGAAATCACCCAGTGACTACACCCCATGCCTATATAAAACGTTGAGGACCGCGCACCCGGAATTACAGCGGGAGAGCTCGTCGAGTCAACATCGGAAGAGAAGAGGGAAGAAGACGTCAGGGAAGACCGGGCCGCCGCTAGTAAAAGAGCTGTAAGAAGATAGTGGAGGACCGGCAGAAAGCACCAGAGAGCACAGAGAAGGCACCGGAGAGCGGGAGAAGACCCTGGAGAGAATGGAGAAGTCGGAAGAAGACCCCCGGAGTCAAAAGAAGACCCCCGGAGCTGCCTAATAAATTATTTTAAAAACCTGTGTAGTGTGTTTTTTTCTCCTCATCAACATGGGGACAAGGTGCTTTGGGGTGGGGGGCCCCTCTGATGGGCCATTGTAAAAAAAATTAGGGGGGGCTAGATGAGTTTGGGACCCCCCAAAAAAAATAAAAACACTCAGAATTGAATGTGAAAATATACTTTAGAACACATTTTAGGGGGGAGTGTAAAGCACTACAACATACATTGTTAACAGACTAGGCTTTTTAACGCGGTTGTATGCTGTAAGCTATTAATACCCCTTTTTTGGCCTACATACATATTTCCCATAACTAACCTCTCCAGCATGCTATCCTGGGCTCATACACACCTGTGTATGGGCCCAGGATAGCATGCTGGAGAGGTTAGTTATGGGAAATATGCATGTGGGCCAAAAAAAGGGGCATTAAAAGCTTACAGCATGCATGGGGACAAAGGGGAGATTCACAGTATATTACAATCATGGTAATTAGGTAAGGATGAAAGAAATACAACACAATAGCATACATTAAATACATAGAATGTGATGTTAAAGGAGAAAACTTACCCTCATATAGTCCTCTTGCAGGACTTGGATGATTGCAGAACAGGTTTCTGGGATAATGAGTCCCAGAGCCTGGGGAGAGATGCCTGTCGTGAACTTCAGGTCCTGCAAGCTTCTCCCAGTCGCCAAATATCGTAACATAGCAACTAGCCTCTGCTCAGCTGTGATGGCTTCCCACATAAAGGTGTCCTGCCTGGTGATATAGGGGGACACCAAAGCCAAGAGATGCTGAAAAACGGGGTCAGACATCCTAAGAAAATTCCTGTAGTCATCGGGATTATTCTCCTGGATCTCCCACAGCAGAGGCATGTGACAGAATTGGTCCTGCTGGAGAAACCAATTCATGGTCCATGAACTCCTCACCCTGTTCATGGACTCGTCTTGGTCCAAACAAAAAGACCAAACACAAAGCGCCTGCACAGTACGCTGACGATAACGTACCCGCAACATGGCTAGAAACCGGTCGTCTCAACGGAACAAACTAAACACTGAAGAACAGCAAGGCCTATGAAGAACGACCTGAAAATCAGAAACGAGCTGACAGGAACGCACTGTAAAACAGATACAACCTGACTACACACCCTGAAAGACAAAATACGAACCCACAAGCACAAACTGAACAGCAGAAATTGATCTGAAAGCATGAAGACTAAAAATCGCGAATTGTCTCTCACCAAACTTTTACTAACGCGTGGTAACACGAGATTGGCAAAAACAGCCCAAGGGGTGGCGCTAGTGGAATCGAAGTTCCCCTTTTATACTGCCGTCGTACGCGTTGTACGGCACCGCTTTTTAGAACGACGAGATATTAGCTTGACAGTGTGTATGCAAGGAAAGCTAGACAAGAATCTGTCAAGCTTGACAAGAATCTCGTCGAGAAAAACAGTTTTTTTTCGTCAGGATTCTCACGCGTGTGTACAGGGCTTAAGTCCAAATGGGAAAAGACAAATTTCAAATTGGGTATTGTAAGGGATTAGCTCGGTAGCGGGGGTGTGTGACCCCCTGGATGAGTTCACTTCACACTGAACGATACAGAGAAACAGCCGAAGACGGTTGAAAACAAAGAATTTGGTTTATTCTTCCATCTTGCTGGAAACAATTGCAAGCATCCAAACAGCATAAACAAAATCAAACATAAAAAACAACCTGGCCACTTGGGGCGTCTACCTTCACCAGACAGGAACCTATCTATGGAGTCTGGCACAGCCTACTGCTGAGCAGACACTGCTGGTCATACAGCAGAAAAACAAATAGTTTTTTTGATTTTTATCACACAGAAAAATCAACAGCACCTCACCTCTTCAGAAGTATTTCTGTTCACTGCTCTCCTTCACTCAAAAAGCCTCAGGATGCAGCAATCAGTAGTAATCCTCTGGATCACTTATAGAGGCCTTAATTGCCTCATTCTGAACAGCTGAAGTTTTCCAACGCCCTTAGACCTTTTCTGGCTACTTTGGCAGCCAACGCCTAATAACAATTGGTGTATTGTCTAAACAAGGCAGAAATGTATGTCCCATCTGTGACAACACCCACAGATTTACCTGACTTCCTGTCACATACCCCCCTCTTGTTTCAACCCTAGGGTTGGGACACAGGTTGCCAGGCAGGCATGCACTCGGGACAACCCATCTGCATTCCCCATTTTAGCACCGGGCGATGCATTACCACAAAACTAAATTCCTGGAGGGCCAGGAACCACCTATTTATTCTCCTATTGGTCTCTTTGTTCTGTGCCATCCACTTCAATGGGGCATGATCCGTCACCAGTTCAAACTGTCTACCCACGAGGTTGTACCGGAGAGAATCCAAAGCCCATTTCACCGCCAAACATTCTTTCTCAATGGTGGCATAATTCTCCTCATGGGCCTTCAACTTTCGGCAGAGGTACATAACAGGGTGTTCCTCCCCTTTGATAATCTGGGACAGTACAGCTCCTAATCCCACGTTTGACGCATCTGTCTGAACCACAAAGTCCCGTGAAAAATCAGGCGAATTTAAAACTGGCTGACTACATAAGGCCTGTTTTAAAGCCTGAAAAGCTGTTTCTGCTTCGGGAGTCCATTTGGTCATTACAGACTCCTTCCCTTTGGTCAAATTGGTCAGGGGAGCAGCCTGTGAGGCAAAATGGGGGATAAAGCGGCGATAATAGCCCGCGATCCCCAAAAATGCACGAACCTGTTTCTTGTTGGTGGGACGGGGCCAATCCTGAATAGCCTCAACTTTGTTTATTTGGGGCTTGATTAGACCTCTTCCAATGGTATACCCCAGATACTTCACCTCTTCTAGCCCAAGGGTACATTTTTTTGGATTGGCTGTAAACCCGGCTTTCCAGATGGAATCCAACACAGCCTGAACTTTTGGTAAGTGTGAGTCCCAATCCTCATTGTGGATGACAACGTCATCAAGGTATGCAGCAGCATAGGCTCGATGAGGCCGAAGGGTCTTATCCATGGTGCGTTGAAATGTGGCGGGAGCATTCTGTAACCCAAAAGGCATCCTCCGATATTGGAAAGATCCGTCTGGAGTTACAAATTCAGTTTTTTCCCTGGCCGACTCTGAGAGAGGAATTTGCCAATAACCCTTGGTCAGGTCTAACGTCGTCATGTACCAGGCAGTACCTAGGCGATCAATCAGTTCATCTATGCGGGGCATAGGATAGGTGTCAAACTTAGTGATTTGATTCAGGTGGCGAAAGTCATTACAAAACCGCCAACTTCCATGTGGTTTGGGCACTAAGACAATGGGACTGGACCAAATCACTATTTGACTCTTCTATCACCCCCAGTTCAAGCATTTTTTTTTACTTCCTGGCGAATTGCCTCTCGCCGGGATTCTGGAATTCTATAAGGCTTCAACTTGACCTTATCCCCTGGTGTGGTGATAATTTCATGTTGAACTCCGGAGACCAAACCTGGCAGGTCTGAAAACTTCTCCTTATTACGGAGCACAAATTCTTTAACCTCCTGTTGCTGAGTTTTGGATAGAGTCTCCGCTATCCCAACTTCAGGGACAGCCAGGTTAAATGGAGCAGTAAATCGGGTAGTCTTTGCGACCAAGGACTCTCTATCCTTCCAGGGTTTCAGCAAGTTCACGTGATAGAGCTGCTCAGGTTTTCGTCTTCCCGGTTGGCTAATTTTATAATTTACCACCCCCATTTTCTCCAACACTTCATGGGGACCCAGCCATTTGGCTAGGAATTTACTTTCGACCGTGGGGACCAGCACCAACACCCTATCACCAGGTGCAAAGGAACGGACCTGGGCCCCACGATTGTAAATCCTTTATTGAGCCAATTGGGCTTGGGCTAAATGTTCCTTCACAATCGGCATCACTTGGGCAATTCTATCTTGCATTTGGGCCACATGTTCAATCACACTTCGATGAGGGGAACTCTCACTCTCCTATGTTTCCCTGGCAATGTCCAGTAGGCCCCCGGGGTGCCTCCCATACAGTAGCTCAAATGGAGAGAACCCTGTGGACGATTGGGGAACCTTTCTTATGGAAAACATCAGATAAGGGAGCAGATAATCCCAATTCTTTCCGTCTTTATCCACCACCTTCCTCAACGTTTGTTTTAAGGTTTTATTAAACCTTTCCACTAACCCGTCTGTTTGCGGGTGATATACTGATGTACGTAATTGGGTCACTTTCAGGAGTTTACAAAGTTCTTTGGTCACCCTAGACATAAACGGGGTGCCCTGGTCAGTTAGGACTTCCTTAGGAAGACCCACACAACTGAAAACCTGAAATAACTCTTTGGCAATGGTTTTAGCAAAGGTGTTTTGGAGAGGAATCGCTTCTGGGTAACGGGTGGCATAGTCCATTATTACCAAGATGTGCTGGTGCCCTCTAGTGGACTTCAGTAAGGGGCCAACCAAGTCCATGGCGATCCTCTCAAAAGGGACCTCGATAATGGGCAGGGGTACCAACGGACTGCGGAAATGTGGCATGGGTGCAGTAATCTGACACACTGGACAGGAAGAGCAGTACAATTCCACTTCCTTAGTGATCCCAGGCCAATAAAACCTCTGGGTGATCCTCTCCCAGGTTTTTTCTGCTCATAAAATGTCCCCCAAGAATGTGCCCATGGGCCAGTTCCAAAACCATCTTGCGGTACGGTTTAGGCACTACCAGTTGCTCAATGGTGTCCTCTATCCTCTGTGACACACGATAAAACAGGTCCCTTTCAATAATGAAGTAAGGGAGGGCAACCCTCTCGTCAGGGTTAACTAACTCCCCATCTATCTTCACTACATTCTCCTGGGCTCTTAGCAATGTGGGGTCCCTCAATTGCTCAGTGATGACATTTTCTCTGTGCAAAACACCCCACTGTGCCCCCTGCATACCTCTGCATCCTTCAATATCTCTTTGTTACTACTGTGTACTGCCTCTCCACAACTGCACCTCTGGACCACTTTACATTGCACAGCACCCTACATCACTGGACCCCTTTACATTACACAGCCCCCTGCATCACTGGACCCCTTTACATTACACAGCCCCCTGCATCACTGGACCCCTTTACATTACACAGTCCCCTGCATCACTGGACCCCTTTACATTACACAGCCCCCTGCATCACTGGACCCCTTTACATTACACAGCCCCCTGCATCACTGGACCCCTTTAAAATTACACAGCACCCTGTATCACTGGACTCCTTTACATCTCACAGCCCCCTGCACCTCTGGGCCCCTTTACATTACACAGCCCCCTGCACCTCTGGACCCTTTTACACTACACAGCCCTCTGCACCCCTTTACATTACACAGCACCCTGCATCACTGGACCCCTTTACATTACACAGCACCCTGCATCACTGGCCCCCTTTACATCTCATAGCCCCCTGCACCTCTGGACCCTTTTACATTACACAGCACCCTGCATCACTGGACCCCTTTACATCTCATAGCACCCTGCATCTCTGGACCCTTTTACATTACACAGCACCCTGCATCACTGCACCCCTTTACATTACACAGCCCCCTGCACCACTGGACCCCTTTATATCACATAGCCCCCTGCACCTCTGGACCCCTTTACATCACATAGCCCCCTGCACCTCTGGACCCCTTTACATCACATAGCCCCCTGCACCTCTGGACCCCTTTACATTACACACCACTCTGCACCTCTGGACCTCTTTACATTACACAGCCCCCTGCATCACTGGACCCCTTTACATCTCATAGCACCCTGCATCTCTGGACCCCTTTTACATTACACAGCCGCCTGCACCCCTTTACATCACATAGCCCCCTGCACCTCTGGACCCTTTTACACTACACAGCCCTCTGCACCCCTTTACATTACAGCACCCTGCATCACTGGCCCCCTTTACATCTCATAGCCCCTGCACCTCTGGACCCTTTTACAATTTCAGCGCTTGAGACGTAATTGTTCCAAAGTAGAGGATTTGGAAGTACAGGCTATGTCCTTAAAGAATCGTTTCATGGAGAAAGGATACGAATCGGAATTTCTGGATCAAAACATTGAAAATGTATTGGGGATGGACCGACCAGGTCTACTGGTCCCTAAGACTAAGAAAACAGATGAGAGAAATTCGGAGTTTCAGTGGTCTTTTTTGACCACATTCTCATCTAAGTTCTGGTGGGTCAAAAAGGTCTTGTGTAAATATTGGAAGATATTGAAAAGTGACAACATTTTGGGACCACAATTACCGGACCGCCCTAAGGTTTTCTTCAGAAGAAATCAAAATCTGAAGGATATAGTAGCCCCTAGTGTGATAGATCCTCCCCTAAGATCACCATGTTCGGGTCCCTTAAGGGGTTCTTTCCATGCAAACGATGCAAAGTATGTGCATCCTCAGAGACCGTTAAAACTCCAACATTCACTTCCACTGTAACTTCCCGACAGTATGACATAGCTGATTTGATAACCTGTGATATTGTTGGGGTGATTTACCTCCTCATTTGCCCTTGTGGGCTACAATATATTGGGAGAACCATCAGGGCCCTGAAAATCAGGATTGGGGAACATGTTGGAAATATCCGCAAGGGATATGAAGAACATAGTGTCTCCTTGCATTTCAAACAACATAATTATCAAAATCCAGCCCTGCTTAAGGTTATTGGTATTGAGCGATATAATCCACACTGGAGGGGTGACAACATGAAACGTCAGATTTCTCGTTGCAAAACGCGATGGATTTTTGACATGATGTGTTACACTCCGTATGGGTTGAACATAGAGTGGGACATCAATAGTTACATTGATAATAGCTGATTGGGATGATGTGTTCTTATGGAAACTAAAATGCCCCCCATCTTTATGTGATATTCACCCTCCAGACTGACTCATGCCACTCCATTTCCCCTTTCTTTCCCTCCCTCCCTCCCTCAGTTCACCTTTTTTAGTTCAGTTTGGGAGAGGTGTATTTACATATATTTTTTGAGGTACTCTCCTGTACCTAGGGATACATTGATGTGTTGCATCTGTAATCCTAATGTGTGTGTTCCCCTTTCCCAATTTATATACCTTTTTTGTCATTTTAGTTTCTGGGTGTGAATCCCAGCTGAAATGACTAGATATGTGGGTCCCCATACTTTCCATATGTTTGGAGACATTTGAGTGTCCATTCACTGGGAAGACCAACAGATGATTCAACTATTGATAGTATATATGTATTTTTATATATTTACTGAACTTATGCATTTTTATTTTAAATTATTTTTATCTTAATTAGATGTAATTCCTTTTGGAATTTTTTATAAGCAAGAAGGAGAATTTATGTATATGTTTATTCAGTCCCCATTTTTGGAAGTACCTCTTTGCAGGTTTTTATAGTTAACACACGAATAAATACCTATTGTTTCCTTCTAAATATTCCCTTTTCTCTTGTGTATATATAAGGGAAATAGATCTGGTTATGCATGGAATTTATACAGGAAGATATAAAATAGAATATTTTTATATTTTTATTTTTAGTTTTTACATTTTATAATATGGCTATTTCCAAAGGAGAGGATTCATTTGCTGCTTGTGTATGAGACCATCAGGCTGCCGTTTTTCCTCCTTTGTTTTGTGTTTTTTTTTTTTCTGTTAGATTAGTCTTCAGGAGTCACCTGGGAAAAGGGGTTAATTTTTCCCAGCTTCCGGTGTCACTCCTACAAAAGATATGGCGTGTGCAGTGTCTGTTACTGCTTCCTATCCCTGTCGATACCTCATTAGGTGAAACGCCAGCGTCGGTTGGAACATTATCATCAGACACAGCCTTTCTTTAGGAAATTCGTTTTTTTTTTCATATGCTGCAAAGAGACACATCCTAATTTGGTCATTGGATATTTTTCTTGTATTTTTTCATTACTGAACCCATGAAAGAAAGTGGTTGCCAAACCCAGATGTCCATTTTAAACTTTTTTGCAATAAAGAGGTTCATATGAACATTTTTAAATTGATTGCACTATGAAGTCCTCTTTTCTTCTCTAATGCAAAAAGGAGGGCACTAATCGGGGCCCTCCTGCTTGAGAGTGTGGCCAGCACACCTGTAGTTATATTTCAGACAGGAGGCTTCGTATCTTGCATTAATCTTCCTTTTTAATGCTCATAGCAGAAAACATAACATTTATTTCTTTAATAAAATGTAGAAAATTTTCTTTCAAAAACTACAATACCCAGCAGCCCCGGGGACCCCTCCCCCTAGGCCACAGTCTCTATATAAAGGGCTGTCTGGGTCTCCTCCTCCTCTTTCTTTCTGCTCATGGCAAGATAAGTACACTATTCATTGTATTTATTCTTACTTATATATTGCTGTATTTCTGTAATTTTTGGTATTATTGTATATTTATTATGTATTTATATTGGTACATTGACTTGTGACAGGTACTGTACCCTTTAGGACCGGGATATTGCGGTTTTATCGCTAGCCCGGTTCACTCTGTCAGTCGATAGTGTCTCTCTGCTCATTTGACTGAAAGGCAGCCTTTCCCCTCTGCAGCAGCTTCCCCCCCTCTCCCCCCCCCCCCCCCCGTACGCGCCGCTTCGCGGGCTTTTTTCCCTGCCTGAGAGGCGCGGCTGAGTGACAGACGAGCTGACGTCACTCTGCAGGTCTCAGGCGGCCTATCACAGCGCTCCCGGCCGTAATCTCGCGAGATTACGGCCGGGGACTTCTACGAGCAGTGTCCTCCTTCCTCCACTGTCGAGCAGACGGAGACGGAGACACACTGCTGGCTGGGAGATAGCGTTACCTCTCCCCCCCTCGGAAACGTTTAAATTACCGCAGGTACCTCTAAATAGTTTGGGGAACGTCTCTCCCCAACCTCATTGCTACAGTATATTGCGCGGCTGTGCTGTACACTGATACCTCATTTTTCCCTCCAAATACCTCTGGTACACAGGTCCCCCTTTACCTCCAGTGCACTGTACTACTGTACTGTACACTGCCAACTTATATATTTAACTGACTTATATATATATATTCATAAACTTAACCCTTAACTGATTGTCAGTGATTTATCCCTGACGATCTCATAACTGAATATCTTAAATAAATTATAGTGAAATTAACTATTAAAATCAATCTATCTGTATGAAAATGGCAGCTGACGGTCACGCTTCTGGCTTCTCAGGACTGTCCAATGAGGTGGATCTAGATGCTTCGCACCTAATATCCACAGCCCAAATACAGGACTTTATTAATAAGTCCATTCAAGCAGCCCTGGCTGCCAATACTATAAACCCAGTGCCCGTACCGTCCACCTCGGGATGTCACCCTACTAAGGGTAAGGCAACCCAGAAATTAAAGCACTTAACGGTGCACTTCGACTCCCCGGCAGGGGAAGATTATAATATGCCCCAGGCAGGACCCGAGCCGGTCTGCCGCACCCCGCATACAATTGACCAAACCCGACCCTTGAGCCCCAAGGAGTTTAAAAGGGGGCAGAAATCCGCCAGGCGGTTTGAAACGTCTGATGACGAGTCCGAGGTATCTGACAGGGCTGAGGCCTCTGACTCAGACCTAGATGACGAGGATGATGCGGGGTTTACGGCGGAATGTCAGGACGCCAACACTGAGGTGCAGCAAACTGCCATCCTTGATTCTCAGGGTCAATCCCTATTTAACCCTGACGAAATATCACACCCTCGTTCAGGGGATTGGGCCCCATTACCCCATGTGGCCCAATACCTCGAACTGTGGACCAGACGGTCCTTGGACAGGGTAAACCGCAACAAACTACGGGCAGAATGCCCCAGACCGTACGTGGCAAACAAGGTTGCGAGCACCCCGGAAATAGACCCGGTGCTCCTCAAATACCTTACGAGGTCCGGAAAGTATTCTAAAAAGGGTATTGAAAGGTCCTTCAAAGCCATCCAGGACCGCATACTGGACCTACTAGGCCCGCTCACGAAAATCCTAAATTTGTCGGAGCAAGCGGCTTCATCAACCCAACCTATAGATTTGACACAGCTGAGAGGCTGGGCCCAACGCGCAATCTGCCTATTGGGTACCGCAAACACAACTTGCTCAGTGGAGCGTCGCCGCTCCATTTTGATGAAATTGGACCCCCAACTCAGTCACCTAGCGGAAAACGAGCCAGGACCATCCGCAGATGGTCTACTGTTTGGGGACGATCTGATCAAGAATATCAATAAATTCATCAGCCTTTTCTCAAGCTTGGATAAGGCACAGACCTCGCTGAGGAAATCACAACCTGGCAAGGTTTTTGGGAAGGCCGGTAGAAGCAGAGGGCGTTCTACCGGCCACACTGCCCCGTACAGGCCCTACTCTAGACCACCTAGCCAGCAGTTCACGCCTGCTCCACAACCATACGCCATGCCTATGGCCCATCCAGCTCCCTTCTTCCCGCCACGAGGACGTCCCTGGAGAGGACGCGGGGGACGTGGATTCCCAAGGTCTAGACCTCCGACCGGTGAGTGCACACCCACATTCAGTTCCACATACACTGGTGGGGGGCAGGCTGATGTATTTTTCCCACGTCTGGTCCACGATTTCGGCAGACGCATGGATCCTCAATACGGTGTCAGGCTACCGGATAGAGCTCTTATCTCTCCCGGTTCTAAATATGATACCCCAACCCATCCATTTTTCTTCCCAAAATGTGGAATTGATAGACGAGGAACTCAAAGAGCTTCTGTCCAAAGGGGCGGTTCAGGAAGTAGACCCCTGCTCACCCGGTTTTATCAGCAACATATTCCTAGTCAAGAAGAAGGACGGCGGCTACCGCCCCGTCATAAATCTGAGAGAGCTCAACCAACATGTAGCCTACCGCCATTTCAAGATGGAGGGTATCCATCTGCTACGCGATCTCCTCTGGCCAGGAGACTGGCTAGTGAAAATAGATTTAAAAGACGCGTACCTTACTGTCCCTATGCACACCGAATCTCAATCCTTCCTAAGATTTCAGTGGAAGGACCGAATGTGGCAATTCACCTGCCTCCCATTCGGATTGTCATCAGCCCCCTGGTGTTTCACCAAGCTCCTCAAACCGGTAGTAGCCGCTCTGAGGAGCAGAGGTGTTCGCCTAATTATCTATCTGGACGACATGCTCATTTTGGCACGCTCCAGACGACAAGCCTCATTACACAGCCAATGGGCGGTAAATGGGCGGTCTCCCTATTGACGGAACTCTGGTTCCTCATCAATTTCAAGAAATCAATCCTGGATCCCTCTCAAGAGATGGAATTCCTGGGATTTCTAGTAGACACCAAACAGGCTATGCTTCTCTTGCCGAAGTCGAAACTGGCGCTGATTCGCAAGGAAATCAGAGCCACGTTACGCAAAGGCTTAGTATCCCTACGTGTGATCGCTCGCATAGTAGGCCTCTTGTCGGCCTCTATTCAAGCAATATTTCCGGCCCCCTTACACTATCGAGCTCTACAGAGACTCAAAACACTACATTTACGCCAGGGGCTATGCTACGCGGACGAAGTTCCGTTAGACACAGAAGCCATAGAGGAATTGCTATGGTGGCTTCGCCACGCAGTGGCATGGAATGGCAGGACGATTTTCAACTCCTACCCCGACGTGATCTTAGAATCCGATGCGAGTCGCCAAGGCTGGGGTGCCCGATGCGGACACCTTACCACCGGAGGGAAATGGTCCGCAGGAGAATCTCTCCTCCATATCAATGCCCTGGAACTTCTGGCAGCATATTTTGCGATCAGGAGTTTTCTCCCTCATACGGCCAACAAGTGCGTACTCTTACGCATGGACAACGTGGCAGCGGTGCAGTATATCAACCGCTTGGGAGGCACGAAATCCAAAGTTCTGGCGGACATTGCGTCCGAGTTTTGGCAATATTGTCTTTCCATAAATGCCACCCCAGTAGCGGAATACCTTCCCGGCATATCCAACACGGTTGCAGATTGGAACTCTCGCTACCTTACGGATTCCAGCGACTGGACGCTGGATCGTACGTTTTTTCTTGCATTACAAAACCTGTGGGGCCCTTTGCACACAGACCTCTTCGCTTCACGCCTCAACCGGCAGTTACCATGCTTTAACAGCTGGAGGCCGGATCCGGAGGCGACAGCAGTCGACGCGTTCCGACAATTCTGGACACGGGGGACGCACTATGCGTTCCCTCCATTCAACATGATCACCAGGACATTTCTCCAGGTGGCAAGTCAGATGGCGACAGTGGTGTTGGTCACCCCTTGGTGGCCGACACAACCATGGTTTCCCCTTCTCCTGGGAATGTCGATCGATTACCCTCGACTACTCCCCTTCTCTCATCACCCCCTGTCCAACGCAACCAAAGGTTGCCACCCACTAATACTGGACGGCAACCTTCCTCTCTTAGCGTGGTTGGTTTCGGGGTCGGAGACACCGATAACGATATTTCACAATCGGCTAGAGACCTCCTCGCCCTGGCCTGGGCCCCAGGGACTAGATCGGCATACAGATCTGCCTGGGCCCTATGGGTTTGTTGGTGTGATCGACGGCAAATTGATGCCGTTCATGCACCTGTGTCAGCCATAGTGAACTATCTGGCTGACTCTTATGAGACCGGTAAATCCTACAGTTCATTGAATGTCTATAGATCAGCCATTTCGGCTTATCATTGCCCTGTGGACACTTTGCCGGTAGGCAGGCACCCCTTGATATGTCGGCTCCTCCGGGGGGTGAAGTTCAAACGCCCCCCTCGGCCTAGATACCAATTTACATGGGATGTCAACAGGGTTCTGGAACTTTTCGCCAATTGGGAGGACAATGACGTCCTCTCGTTGAAAAATCTTTCGATCAAGCTCTCTACCCTTCTATGCCTGGTCTCCATCAAAAGAGTCTCAGATGTTAGGGCACTAGACATCTCCCGGCGTCAATTCTCGCCAGAAGGGGTACTTTTTTCCGTGGTTCGTAGGACGAAAACGGGAATTCATACGGTGTTCTATCCATTTTTTCCTGATCATCCACATATCTGTGTTGTTCGATGTCTGCAACAATACGAATCTAGGACTGCATCCCTGCGGTCACCTGATCATAACCAACTATTGATCTCATATGTGAAACCTCACCTCCCAGTGTCTTCGGCATCATTAGCCAGATGGGTGAGAACGGCCATGAAACTGTCCGGGATCGACGTATCGCTCTTTGGAGCTCACTCCTCCAGAGGTGCCATGGCTACCAAAGTGGTCACGTCAGGTGGTTCACTTTCGGACCTTTTACTGGCGGCAGATTGGTCATCAGAAACGACCTTTCGGCGATATTATTTCCGACCACAAGACCATGTCTCCACTTCTATACTTTAAGGATTGTATATTTGCATGTATGTATAATGTATGATAGCTTTAAACTTGCAAGATACGAAGCCTCCTGTCTGAAATATAATTCGGGATTTTCCTAGCTACCATGACGGAAAATCTGAGTTATATGATGACAGGAGGCAAGTATCTTCCCACCCTACCCACCCCTATCACGATACGTTTTCTCATTTCAGGTTATTGAAGGGTGGAGCCTAAGTCTACACGGACGGTAATGCAAAGTTCTGCAGTTCCCGAATGATGGGTATTATATTTTGTTCCAGTTGAACACAGTTCTGACGGTATAATAGCCGACCTGTTGAACGTTGAAGGGCCCAGTTGGCCGGTTTCCAGCATCGGAGGAGGAGTCCCCGATCAACGCGGAACGAAGTCCACGACGACAAGGTTACGTGATGTTAAAGAATCGCACAAAGAAAGAGGAGGAGGAGACCCAGACAGCCCTTTATATAGAGACTGTGGCCTAGGGGGAGGGGTCCCCGGGGCTGCTGGGTATTGTAGTTTTTGAAAGAAATTTTTCTACATTTTATTAAAGAAATAAATGTTATGTTTTCTGCTATGAGCATTAAAAAGGAAGATTAATGCAAGATACTTGCCTCCTGTCATCATATAACTCAGATTTTCCGTCATGGTAGCTAGGAAAATCCCGAATTATTAAGCGATAGCTAGGTGTTTAATTATGTACAGTTTAACTTACAGGTGTGCTTGACCCAATAGTAATCCAGGGAAGATACTGGAAGCCCTCAGGTAGGCCTATAAAAGAACAGCTGCTGTGGGGCTCATCCTCTTCCCCCTGGACCAGATCAACAGGCGAAGTGCTCCCTCCCCCCCCTCCCCAGACGCGCGTACCTATTATGTGGTATGGGTCACCCCGGTATCCGTTTTTTTTTTGTTGTTTAATAAATTGATGGTAACTGTCTGCCCGAGTTTAAGATAACTGGGTAGGATGCTGGTGTTTATTAAAAAAAAAATTAGTAAATGAGTTTAATAAATAAAGTGGTTTTGTTTATGATGTTTTAAAACCAATAAAGGTACCGCTGCCATTATATTTGCCAAAAAGATTGATTGGTGTATGTTTCTATTTATTAGTTAGAATAAGTTGGTAAGATGGGTGCTGGTGTGTGTGTGGCCTACAGTCTCATTCTATTTCCTGACCACGACACCTGTGTGAGAGCTGCAAGCAAGCTGAGCGGAACAGAGCGGGAGTGTCTTTTGGAATCGATGAAGACGGAGCTCCTGTCACCTGCATCCCTCCGGTATAAAGAAACCCTTACCGTATGCCTATATGATCTCTTGTCATAGAGATCCATATGTTCTGGTAAGGGGCCGCACAGCCCGGATTATTATATCCCTATTTCTGCATATTCAAGCTGTACTAAGTGTGGAGAATCTAGCCGCGTCTTTGAGGGGTCACTCAGCGCTCTCACTCATTATCAGTGGACTACATGTGTTTTAAAACACTTTGATAGCTTGTCCTAGTTGACTCATCCACTGTTCATTTATTTTATTTATTTTCTTGTCACTTTTGCTCAGTGTAATATTACTGTTGGAAAACCTGCTATCCTTTGAACAGTGATCGAGTGAACTTCCTTCACATTCAGTGGACTTCACACATTTGTTTGTTTTTTACATCATTTGGAAGATACACCACAATATACACTTAGGTGGATTCAGTAAGCAATTGCATCTGCGTAACCATAGTTACGCAGCGCAATTGCTTAGTTGCAACAGCGTAACGACTTTTCTGTATTCAGAAAGCTTGTTACACCGACTGCAGCCTAAGATATGACTGGCATAAGGCTCTTATGCCGTCGTATCTTAGGCTGCATTCTTACGATGGCCGCTAGGTGGCGTTCCCGTAGTGGTCAGTGTAGAGTATGCAAATTGCATACTAACGCTGATTCACAACCGTACGCGCGCCCTACGAAAATTACGTTGTTTGCGTAAGTGAATCGTGAATGGCGATGGACGCCATTTACGTTCACATTGAAGCAAATGACGTCCTTGCGACGTCATTTGCCGCAATGCACGTCGGGAAAGTTTCCCGACGGAGCATGCGCACTATGTTCGGCGCAGGAACGCGCCTAATTTAAATGATCCACGCCCCCTACGGGATCATTTAAATTACGCGCCCTTACGCCGGGCAGTTTTAAGGAGCGCCCGCGCAAATTACGTAGCTACTGCTTCATGAATGAAGCGTAGCGCAGGTAATTTACGGAGGCGCATCGTTAAAACGGTACGCTGCGCCTCTGTAAGAGGGCGCAATTCGTACCTGAATCCACCCCACTGTTTCCTTTATTTATTCACATTGGGGGTTGCGCTACATTTGTCCCTATTTTTCTTGTCTATTTCTGCCTAATTCAACAGTTTTTACAAATAGCAGCACCTTATCAGAGTTTTCTCTGTCCCATTATTATTTATCTAATTTAAACAACACCATGGCTAATTAGCAGGTGTTGTCCTGCCTATATTGGTAATTAACCCCTTGTTCTTTCAAAATTAGATTTTGTCTGGTTGTGTTTATTATTTTATTCAAAGGGAAGCGCAAATTCACCACCGCTTTATACATGACACAGCACCCTGCATCACTGCACCCCTTTTACATTACACAGCCACCTGCACCTCTGGATCCCTGCATGTTACACAGACCCCCTTCAGTGCAGACACCCCCTCAGTGCAGACACCCCCCCCTTAATGCAACCCCCCTCAGTGCAAATCCCCCCCCCCTCAGTGCAACCCGCCCCCTCAGTGCAAACCCCCTTGGTGCAACCCCCTAGTGCAAACACCCCCAGTGCAAACACCCCCCCTTAGTACAAACCCCCCCCCCTCAGTGCAAACCCCCCTTAGTGAAAACCCCCTCAGTGCAAACACCCCCCCCCTTCAGTGAAATCCCCCCAGGTGCAAACACCCCCCTTCCCATTCAGTACCTCAGATAATTGCAGGCAGCGCCACGGCACATGGACAGAAGGTCCCCTTGGCCCCTCCCCCTCTGTACACACAAACAGAGAGGAGGGGGCTGTGCCTGTGTGCCGACTCCCGAGCACCGCTAACAGCCCATGGCTGTGAGAGGAGGGGGTGGATGGTGCTGCGGTGTCACCCCGCAACCCCCCCTCCTCTTGTACCGCGGCGCTCCGATTCCGCGGCGCTCATCGCTGCAGTCGGGATGGTGTCCCCCCGCACCCCCCTAGCAACGCCTCTGCGGCCGCTGTTCCTCTTCTGAGGTAGCAGGCTCCTCCCTAGGGACTGGTGTTTCCCCTGCTAAGACTGAGAATGGATACTCAGGAGAATCCTCACAGTTAGAGGTTTCTGGAGTCGATGTTTCAGGCTCAGAAGAACCACCTACTGGGGAATCTGGGCAGTCCCAGAGTTCCCAGAACTTTAGAAAATCTCTTCCCACAATGGCGTCATGTGGCAGTTTGGGAACTAAACCCACCTGGTCACACAAGTTACAGAGGGAAGTTTCAAAGGAAACCGTAGTCACCGGATATTCTCGAGTGTCCCCATGTACACAAACTACAGCCATTTTCCTAGGATGTAAGGTTTTTCCCACCACTAGATCACTTTTCACTAAGGTGACCAGGCTACCTGAATCCAACATTCTATATAAAGGTTTCTCATTTCCCTTTTCTGCAGTGCATGTGGTTTCAAAAAGGGACTGTCGTCTCTCTGTCAGAAAGTCACACTGCATGGGTTCATCACCCGCTGGCAAACTGCTGCTACATGTCCCTCTTCCCGGCAACGGTAACAAATCAACCTTCTGATCAACCTTTTGATGGGTCTTCCAGGCCGCTCTCGCCAAACATTAGCAGTTGTCCCGATAATTCCTCTAGTTGCTCCTTGGTCCCTCTCTCCACCCCCATCCCTTGATGCAGTCTTACCTATAGGTGGGGAGGGTCTGGTCTTGGAGTGGAAAGTATGTGCGTCTCTGGTGAAAGAGGACAAATTCTCTGAAAAAAATGTAGTACTACAGCGCTACTACATCTATTTCCAAAGAAAAAATATATACCCAACAAAAAACTAAATGATACAGCTGCAGACACAAAGGGTGTACAAAACCAAAAGTGATAAATGAAATATAGGTGTTGCGCTAGTATTAACTTGTTCCTATAAGTACAACAGTGCAAGTGAGATCCCCAGGTACAAACCCTAATGATGGGACATCATAGCGTGCAGATAAATTAATTGACCAATAGTGAAATAACTCTATAAAGATGAGAACACATTGAGGTGCTAATTAATGCAAACAAAAAAACAGTCCCGTTTTACATCAGCATGAAACCTTCATAGAAAACAGCAACCTGCACAATCACTGAGATCTGTGGAGAGGAAAAAGCAATCCTGTGTTGTAAAGTGTTCAGTGCATGGATACTTCACCCCCTGGATCTCCTATTCATTCAGGGCAATTCAGCTCACATGGGGGAAAAGAAAACAGACATGGTGCAATAACGTTTAAACAGATGAAAGAAACTTGGCAATACAGCGATTGCACTCACGATACACCCGATCATAAAGAAGCTCAGCTGTAGAGTCAAAACGCCGCTCAGTGCTTGCGATCTCCTCAGTTGGACGAATCTACCGTTGATCGCGTCACTAGGCTCCTCCCCCATGCATTACGTCACTGGACACGTGACTTATTCATGGGTTGCCATGTGACCATGTCAGCTGTCTATTTATACAGGCTGGCGATGGAGGCAAGAGCGGAGGGTGAACCTATCACATCATTGTCAGCTGACTTCACAGTATATGACAAAAAATAGATGTGTACATTCGATACATATGACAAGCTTTTTAATCAAATAGTAGAAAAACATTTAAAAACACAGAATAAAAAACCTTATAAAAAAGCTTAAAAAACCTTAGTAAAGGCTCTCCATAGAGAAAGGTTAAATACATGTGTACACTGCCTCCAGTGGTACAAGCCATAAACACAGATCGAATATCCTGTTTGGCTAGAAACAATACACCTCACTCCCCAATATCCTCAATAATGATATTGTACTGAAAAATAAAATATATATAAAAACCAATTACTGGTACAAGGATCGTTCATATTTTGGGCAGTGTGGTATATGGTCCTCTATACAAAAAACTGTATACCAACAAGAAAAAAACATAAAACCACACTTCACACATGAAAAAAAATAATAGTGATAAACCACACTAATTAATACTAAGATAGTATATACTGCAAAGTAAAAAACATTTATAAAATATATTTAAAATGTAAATATTAATACTATCCAGGAATATTAGCCTATGCTTAGAAGTCCGCAATGAAGCAGTTGAGGTCAAACTCAATATTGAGGCCGTTCGGGGCCAGGGTGACCATCTCGTGTATCCACCGAGATTCACACTTACTTAGCTCCCTTACTCTGTGACTCCCCCTCCAGTGGGGTGTATATTTGTCAATGGCCCAAAATTTGAGTCCTTTTGGGTCTTTTTGGTGGCACTGTTCAAAGTGTCGTGAGACATTGTGCTCCGGGAAGCCCTTCTCAATGTTTTGTATATGCTCCCTTATACGCTTCCACATCGGTCTTTTGGTACATCCCACGTACTGCAACGAACATGGGCACTGGAGCACATATACAACTCCCTCAGTTCTGCATGTTATTACGTTTTTGATTTTATATTCTTTTTTAGTTACATTAGATGAAAAACTGGAGTGATTGTGTAGGTTGCTGTTTGCTATGAAGGTTTCATGCTGATGTAAAACGGGACTGTTTTTTTGTTTGCATTAATTAGCACCTCACTGTGTTCTCATCTTTATAGAGTTATTTCACTATTGGTCAATTAATTTATCTGCACGCTATGATGCCCCATCATTAGGGTTTGTACCTGGGGATCTCACTTGCACTATTGTACTTATAGGAACAAGTTAATACTAGCGCAACACCTATATTTCATTTAGGACAAATTCTCTGTTAGATACCTTTCGACCAGGTCTACAAGTTTGTCTGCGGTTTCCGGACCACCATAGTTCACCCATTTCTGCAGGGTGTTAGGAAGAGATCTAAGAAATTCGTCAATGACTACTCGCTCCAAAATTTTTGGTCCGGCTGCAGCCATTTCTTAGCCAAATGGATGAGGTCATACATCTGCGACCGAGGTGGCTTCTTCAGCTGATAACTCCAATTGTGGACCCGCTGAGCACGGACATCCAGGGTTACACCAAAATGTGCCAATATTTCCTCTTTTAACCAATCATAGTTTTTTGCGTCTGCAAGCACCAAATCAAATAATGCCTTTTGGGCTTCTGCAGATAATAGGGGGGCCACTAGTCCAGCCCACTGTTCTTTAGGCCAACTCTCTCTTTCCGCTGCTCTTTCAAACGTGGTCAGAAACATCTCCGGGTCCTCACTTGCAGTCATCTTTGGCAATAAGTGTCTTACCCGAAAAGTCGGTATGTTACTGGCCTGACTCCCAGCTTTGGTCTGCTGTCTCTGAAGCTGTGTCACGATGGCATCCATTTGCCGCTGGTGTCTCTGTTCCAAGCCTGCAATGCTCTCTTGGTGAGCCTGTTGTTGAGCTGCAATGCTCTCTTGGTGAGCCTGTTTAGCTGCAAGGCTCTCTTGGTGAGCCTGTTGTTGAGCTGCAAGGCTCTCTTGGTGAACCTGTTGTTGAGCTGCGTGAGCCTGTTGTTGAGCTGCAATACTCCGCTGCAAACCTGCATTCGTTATGCTGTTGATTTGCATTTGCTATAGCCAGCTGTTTCAGTATCTCCTCAAAAGTTTACTTTAACTGCCCGCATTCTCCACCATGTGTAAGGGATTAGCTCGGTAGCGGGGGTGTGTGACCCCCTGGATGGGTTCACTACACACTGAACGATACAGAGAAACAGCCGAAGACGGTTGAAAACAAAGAATTTGGTTTATTCTTCCATCTTGCTGGAAACAATTGCAAGCATCCAAACAGCATAAACAAGGAACCTATCTATGGAGTCTGGCACAGCCTACTGCTGAGCAGACACTGCTGGTCATACAGCAGAAAAACAAATAATTTTTTTGATTTTTATCACACAGAAAAATCAACCGCACCTCACCTCTTCAGAAGTATTTCTGTTCACTGCTCTCCTTCACTCAAAAGCCTCAGGATGCAGCAATCAGTAGTAATCCTCTGGATTACTTATAGAGGCCTTAATTGCCTCATTCTGAACAGCTGAAGTTTTCCAACGCCCTTAAATCTTTCTGGCTGCTTCTGCAGCCGACACCTGATAATAATTGGTATATTGTCTAAACAAGGCAGAAATGTATCAATGTGACAACACCAACAGATTTACCTGACTTCCTGTCACAGTATAAAAACGTATGGTGTCGAAAACATTAGAAACAAGTACAGGGAAGACCATTCTTGCGTCTATGGATTTGCTTTGTGTGCTACACACTGTTGGGTTGTATATAGCCAGGAACAATCCAAATTACAAGAAAATCCTATTTTACCTTATCCTTGTCGTAGGGCCCATTAGGGTCCAGGCTTCACCTGTCACAGTGGGCATACACCAAAGGGGTCTGGGAAACAGATGGACCATGGCCCTAAACCTGTATAGCACCCTGCAGCTACACACCAAGGTGAGCTCCTATCACAGGATCCAGGGCCTGAAGCAACATTATGGGCTGGCCCCACACAGTGAGGTCTGGGTACAGTCCCCAAGGTAAATACTGCAGGTTACCTATCCAGAAACTGCTTTTTAGCCTAGGGTAATAGGCATTCAGATCTTGAGAAGATGGCTGAAAAGGAAAACCAACCTCAAAAGGAGAATATGTCTGTCACCAAGGGACACTAGCAAAATACTAGAGTCTCATGGAGTGGGTGAGGTTATATGTACATGCACTAGGGATGGCCCCTAGTAAAGTTTTTTGCCAGTGCCCAAGCATTTAAAGGTAGCCAGCATATAACCCATGGTCTGTAAATGCAAATCCTGTTTCCTTTACTATACGGTTAAGATTATTTCAAGATTTTCAGGCAACAAAACAATGTTCTCAATTTCAGGAGGCACCAAACATACAGCATAGAACACAGGCTTTTTTGAACACCCTATATATTTTGTCTATTGCTCAATATCCAGTCTTTATTTGCATGGGGTGTCCCTGCTGCTCTCCTGCCCTCACTGAATGAACTTGACTATCCAAACACACACAATGTCCTCAATTCAGTGAATAAAACCTTGGTTACCAAACTACAGGGGGAGGAATGTGACCAAACTTTGAAAAACCCCTTTACAGGCCTGCAGAAAAAGACTGTGGTGGCAGCCTCATTTTGTGCACAAGGTCAATTTTCTTTATACAATCTTTATTTAACCACTTCCATACAGGTCACTTATACACCTTCCCGCCCAGACCAATTTTTAGCTTTCAGTGCTGTTGCACTTTGAATGACAATTGCGCGGTCATGCTACACTGTACCAAAACTAAATTTTTATCATTTTGTACCCACAAATAGAGCTTTCTTTTGGTGGTATTTGATCACCTCTGGGATATTTATTTTCTGCAATTTTTTTTTAAAATTACCGAAAATTTTGAGAAAAAAAGTTTTCTTTTTGTTTCTGTTATAAAACATTGTAAATAAGTACGTTTTCTCCTTCACTGATGGGCACTGATGGTACTGCACTGACGGGCACTGATAAGGCGGCACCGATGGGCACCGAAGAGGTGGCACTGATGTGGTGGCATTGATGGGCACTAATATGCTGCACTGATGGGCGGCACGGATGGGCACTGATAGGCAGCACGGATAGGCGGCATGGATGGGCTTGGATAGGCGGCACAGATGGGCACGGATAGGTGGCACAGATGGGCACAGATAGGCGGCACAGATGGGCACAGATAGGCGGCACGGCTGGGCATGGATAGGCGGCACGGATGGGCACGGATAGGCGGCACGGATGGGCACGGATAGGCGGCACGGATGGGCACTGATAGGCGGCATGGATGGGCACTGATAGGCGGCATGGATGGGCACTGATAGGCGGCATGGTTGGGCACTGATAGGTGGCACGGATGGGCATAGATGGGCACTATCGTATGTGTTGTACTAATGGATGCCAATCAGTGCCAAAGTGATGCCCATTGTGGGCACTGATTGGCATCCATTGCGGCACTAATTGGCATCCATTTTTTGTGTCCTCCTCATCCCTGGTGGTCTAGGGTGGCATACTTTTTTTTTTTTTTTATCCCTGGTGGTCTAGTGGCCATCCCTGGTGGTCCAGTGGGCATCCCTGGTGGTCCAGTGGGCATCCTTGGGGGGGCTGTGCTGATAATCGATCAGCACAAACCCCCCCTGTCACAGGAGCAGCCGATCGGCTCTCCTCTACTCGCGTCTGACAGATGCGAGTGAGGAAAAGCCGATTACCGGCTTTTCCTATTTACATCACGATCAGCCTTGATTGGACACGGCTGATCACGTGGTAAAGAGTCTCCGTGAGAGACTCTTTACTTTGATCGGTGTTGCGGAGTGTTAGACTGACACCCTGCAACAACGATCGCCATGATACGCGCCCCCGGGGGCGCGCATCGGCTCAGAATCCTGAGGACGTCATATGACGTCCAGTCAGGATTCTACAACCACTTTGCTGACGTCAATTTGTCATTGGCGGGCGGCAAGTGGTTAAGGTAAGCAGATTGTACAAAATATTATGGCATTACAAATGTCAACTGCAAGGTCAATTTTCTTTAATCACTTCTATTTTTTACACCTTTTTACCCCCTATGGACCAGACCATCTGATGATACAGAATTGATACATATAAAAAAAATTGGGGGCTAAATGGGGCTTTCTTAAGCCTCTCTGATCAGTTTTCTGTTGTCTTTTCATTAATTTTGCAGGGATGTCCAGTTCTGTGTTCCATGGTATATCTAATGCATTGGAATTTTTTTTGTACTCTTCTCCTGACATCTTTTAACTATGAGATCCCTCTGATGCTTTCGAATCTCTCTTTGGACCATGGCTTTTGCTGTGGGACCTATTGGAACAGCCACTAGAACAACTGAACTTTATTTGGGGTTAATCAGAGGCACTTTAAATGATGGCAGGTGTGTACTGACTCCTATTTAACACAAGTTTGAATGTGATTGCTTAATTTTGAACACAGCTACATCCCTAGTTATAAGGCGATGTGCACACTTATGCAACCACATTATTTTATTTTTTTACTTCCCACCGCCACCCCTTACCACCTAAAAGATTTCAGTTTGTTTTTCAATTGAGTTGTACAGTTACATTAACCACTTAATGACCCGCCCATAGACAAATGACACCGGTTCCTCTCTCCCCTCTCTGTACTCTGGATCCAGACTTGGATGATTCTTGGCACAACAGACTGATCTGCAAGGCTATATTAGGTGAGTCAAAAAGCTAAAAAAAAAATGTAATACATATTTCTCTGATCAAACACATTGTTAATTTTAATCTGTAAAAAACATTTTCTGCAAAAACACAGGCTAATTATTGACTCAAGCTTTCAAATGTCTAAATTTGGGTCTGAAAAATAATAATTTCCTATCTTTTGTGGCACATCAATGATGCAATAAAGTGTAAAATTTATTTGAGGCCTACCTTAACTTTGATCAGCCTTTTTGTGGACTTTATCTTGGCTTCACAGAAAGCACCTCTGTATTTAGCACTTACATCTGTACCAACCGACAGGAAAGGGGGCTCATCTACAGACTGACAAATAACATTAAGAAAAAAAAATGAATAGTCAAAAAATTATTGTTACAAAGCTTCAACATTAGTATATAATAAAGCTGAATAAGATAACACAAAAAATATCAGCATAGCACTATATAGTGTTTCTCTTTAAGGCCGCGTACACGCGATAGGATCGCCAGAGGAGAATGGTCTGAAGGACCGTTTCCATCAGTCCAAACCGTTCCTGTGTAGTAAGTTATTTAACCATCGGTCAAAAAAATGAGAACTTGCTTTAAAATTTAACCGATGGACGCCTAACCGATCGGTCAAAACCGTTAGTACGCACGACCATCGGTTAGAAATCCACGCATGCTCAGACTAAATGAGGGGACGGGAGCGCTCGTTCTTGTAAAACTTGCGTTCGTTTTTGAGATGGCACATTCTACATTTTTTAAATTAGTTTCTCGTTTATTGCATCGCATTTTTTTTTCTTCATTCTATTGCTAGAATTAACATGTTGTTTTGCTGATGCTATTTAGACAGAGTTCTCCCATACTGACTGACTTCTTTTATTTTTTGCTTGTGATCTCCTTTTTTTTTTTTTTTAGCAAGCCAGATCTCCAAAATAGTTTTTTGGACTCCACATATTTTGTAAAAAAAATTTGATTTTAATTTTTTCTCAAGTTATCACACCAATGTTTTTTTTTTTTTTTTTTTTTTTTTGAGAAATGTAATTTTTTTTTTTTCTCAAGTCATCACAACAATGTTTTTTTTTGTTTTTCTTTTGAGAAATTTCTTTTTTTTTTTTTTTCTTAAGTTATCACACCAATGTTTTTTTTTCTTTGGAGAAATGTCATTTATTTTGTTTTTCTCAAGTTATCACAAAAATGTTTTTGTTTCACCCCCCCTCAAGGAGGTTATGTCCTTTGTTAATTACACATTGTATTTCGGAAATGTTTGATGGCTATTCACCAGAAAAACACAATAGACAAGTATTTAACTTAAATTAAATCTCCATTTATTCTGGCAATCCAAAAAAATAAACATGAAGGGCAACACTTGCCCAATCAACCAAATATCTGCAGACTTTGGACACCAAAGGCACATTCCACCATGATCAACAACAAAAGCAACAACATCAGGAGTCACAATGTGCTCCCTAAATCCCAGAAATCAGAAGCAGCAGCAGTTCATATATGAACCCAAGCTGTGGTACTACAACAACCTCAGTTTGGGGCCAAATCAGCTTGAAGCCAGGGAATCACTTTCTGGTCTTCCCTTCCCTCCACGCTTCCCTGCAGCGTTCCTTCCATGGCTCCCTCCACGGCCCCTTGCAGGTGGTGACAATGTGGCAGCAGGAGGAGGAGCCTGTGGTCACAGTCAGCAGGCCCCTTCTTCCCTTATATATCACAGATGCCATCAGGTCTTGGGCCAGGCCCAGTTGTCCCTCCTCCAATGTTTGGAGCGTGTGCGCCAGGTAGGAGCTGTAGCTCTCAACTGGGTTAAGGGGGCCCTCATGATCTCTGATGCCTCCCTGATGACCCGCAGGGACTCCTCCTCCAGCTGGGTCATGCGCCTCCTTTTTCTAGGTGGGCGCATCTGGAGGGGAGGCACCTGTGATATAGTGCTGCCGCTGGGCCTGGGCACCTGCTGACTGCCACTCGGCCCAGCCTCCTCCTGTCTGCCACTCACCCCTTCCTCCTCCTGGCTGACACCTTCCGGAGCTGCCTCCTCCTGGCTGATCTCTTCCTGTGTAGAAAAAAGGAACATGGTTTTAGTTTTTGCAAAATCAATCACACACATTTTCAAGCTCTTGACTGTTTTTAAAAAAAAAATTGAACAGACTCTCATTCTGACCCCTGCAGTTGGCATCCCTGACACAATTCTTTCTGCCCCCGACTTTTGTTTGTGTTTCTAAGCTTTCCTTTTGGTTACAAAATCATCTCATTAAACCAACAATAATTTTCAGCCAAAAAATATGTTGTAAACTACTATACCTCACTGAAGATGAGCATATCTGGCTCCTCGATGTCAGCCAGCTCCTCGGCACACTCTGCAGGGGTGGGGGGAACCGTGGAAGGCACGCTGGAAGGAAGGGTGGAGGGAAGGGTGGAAGGAAGACTTGAAAGTGATTCCCGGGCTTCAATTTGATCATCCAGAAACCTGAGGTGTTTGTAGTACCACAGCTTGGGCTCCTGTACTTCATCTGCTGCTGCTCCTGACCTCCTAAAAGCACTCACTTGGATATATTGCTTCCTGTAGGTGTTGCTGATGTTGTTGATTTTGTTCTTGATCACGGTGGAAGTGACCTCTGGTATCCATGTCTGCATATATTTGACAAATTGGACAAGTGTTGCCCTTCTGACATTGTTATTTTAATATGATGGGCTTCTGAGGTCCCATAAACAGCTGAGCTCCCTGTACTTGTCGATGAATCTCAACAGGTTGTCTGGGTTGTTCAATTGTTGCATTTTGAAATATTTTCTAGAATAGAAAACCACAAACATATAAACACTAGGTCAGCTTTTACATCGACAGAATCTAAGCACAATCTTTTAAATTTCAAACACAGTGTCTCCTGCTGGCACTAAAATGCTGCCCAGCTCTGCCCCATTGTTGTGTAAAATGATGATTTACCTGCAGACCCTGTATTTACATTTCACTAAATAAGTGGCATAAAATCATGCAAAAGTAATGAGAGCATTCATCAAGGCACCATTCATGTGTAGATATCATGCCCCTCAGCATTGATGAGATGATACAATGCTTAATTACCCCTGTCCAACAATCTCATTCATTGCCTGATCAGATACACAGTAAAATAAAGAGGTTTTGCAGTCTCACATATATATATTGGAGATGTCTCCGAGCAGATGGAGAGCAAAATTGCATGGGGGCCCCAAGATTAAAAATTGCTCAAGGGTCCAATCAACATATAAACCCCCCATATCATGACTCAAGTCTATAGGCCTCTGCTGGGCCCATTTTCAGATTTACCCTAGTCTCTGCCGTTTGTCACTTCCGCTCGTCCAGACTCCACGTAACCAATGTAGTCACGTCGTTCTCCTTATATACCCCGCAAATGCGTGAAACGCCGCCCTCTTCGCCCGCCCATGACTGACCTTTTTCTCTATTCCACGCCCCTAATTAGTGTGAAACGAAAAGATGGCAGTGTCACAGATGCGTGGTATACCCTGTCCAGACGAGGAAAGCCCCGGAGGCGGGAACGTCACAATCCAGGCCCAGACGCTACAAAGCCACAAATATGTCACTTGAAGAGATGGTGGAGATGGTGACATACTACGGAGGAAAGATATGATGGAGATCATGGCCCCATACCACACCCTAATCGGAGGAAGGCCCAAATAATGGACAAAGTGTCGAGGAGACTTTATGAGTATTTTGGGGTCAGGAGGTCCAAGGAGCAGCTCCAAAAATGGTGGTCTGACTTGAAATTGCGGGAGCCAGAGCAATATAGGAAGATCAAGAAAATTATTGACAAAAGTAGGTAATTTTCATGTGTTTGGTGCAATTGTCTTTATTATTTTTGGCCATGTTATGTGCTTGTTTGGCCTGGTTGTACTTTTGAACATGGCAAATTTCTGTTTAGAAGTTGGCAAAGTGTAGTATTTTCCATTCGCAGTAAACATCGTTCCTCCAAAATCCGATGTTTTCCGCAGATCCAGGAAAAGCACACGTGGTCATGCCTATTTGGCGTAAACCAACATTTATAAACATTGTTGTCAAGATGATATGTTTGTTCAACCATCTGGACTCAGGAGCACTGTGTGTCCCCCATAACTAGCATTTGTATTAGGGTCTCCCACAAATGATACTTTGGGGGTGCATCGATGTGAGTTACTTTGTCAAAAAGCGTCAGTAGTCCAGCTTGGGGTAACTCAGAAAAACAAAGGTGATGTTTTTAGGAAGGATCCCAAACAGACAATTGTACCCCACTTCTAAGCAATGTTTGCTATTTCTTCCCTCCAATATCTGTGTGCTGAGTATACCTTTTGTTTCATTTTATTAGGGGAAAGAAGAGGACACCATTCTGAGGAGGCAAGGAGACACAGACCAGAAAAAGCCCACCAACCTCAGCATGTGGAGGAGGTGGATGTGGAAGAAGGAGTTGTGGAAGAAAGAGAGGTGGAAGAGAGAGAGGTGGAAGAAGGAGAGGTGGAAGAAGGAGAGATGGAAGAAGGAGGTGTGGAAGATGGAGAGGTGGAGATTATCAGCACAACAGGTCAGTGTCTGTCACCCCAGCTTCACAGGGAAAAATAGATGTAGGTAGGCCTGCACATTTCTAATAAACGCTTTTGTATTTTTTTAGGGGATGAACATGGTGGTATCCGAGCATCTGCTAGGACACCTTTCTCCAGTGCTAGTGCTAAAATCGTGATCCAAGAAATCATGGAATGCAGTAGTGAAATGGACATTATGAGGAAGAGGATGAATGTCATAGAACAAAAATATAAAAACATCATTGACATGATGGGCCATATAGTAGACTGACCCCCCCCCCCCCCAAAAAAAAAGTTTTGGAGGTTGTGTGTTGCGCCAAGTTTGGATTTGGGTAATCCACAAGCCAAAATTTGAAGATGCACACAGTGTGTCAACATGTGCTATCTGCCATCACAGGATATCTATATGTCTGTGCTTTGTGGGTGCAACCCCTTCCTCGCTACTCAATTAGGTGAGAGGAAGGGTTTGCACCCCCAAAACACATCCATTGATCACCCATGATGGCAGATTGCACATGTTGACATTTGGCTTGTTCAGGGGTGACATCAATTTGGGGGATACCTGAAAATTACAAAAAACGCACAAGTTGTGCACAGAATAAAACCCCCAAAAAATACATTTGTGTGGCTTCTTCTTTCTATACTCAATACCAGTTTGTACATTTAAAAAAGGGAGTGATTACTGTGCAATTGTGGTTATTTACTAAAACAGAGAAATACATTTGGCACTACAAGTGCACTAGTTGGAGAACCACGGAGACAGAAAAAAGAAACCAAAGCAAGAATGACAAACAGCTGTAATTCCAATGGTCAAATTATTTAATAATTAAATATTTCTTTCTTTTGTGGGCCGAATATGGTCTGGCATAGCAATGGCCCCCCTACCCACGAAGTACTCAACATATTTGTTGCGTGCCTCACGAGCAGATTGGGGGGCTAAGCCAGTTCGCCCAGTGTCCAGGCCAAGAAAGGTATCTGAGGGTAGTCCTGCCTCAGGACCAATGTTGGTTAGGTACGTCTGGGAGTGCTTGCGTAATATTTTTTTGCAAAAACAACAGTGTTCAGTTTATATTCCACCAGGTGTATGGCTGTCTGGAACAGGCGGAACCGGCTGGCGAGTATCCCAAAGGCATTCTCGACGTCAATAAGTCTCTGCTTGGCCGTGATGGCTTGGCGCATCACAGTGTCTTGCCTCGTGATATAGGGGGACAGAAGATCCAATAGACGTGGAAAACGGGGTCCGCCATACGGAGAAAGTTCCTGAAGTCCTCAGGATTATTCTCCTGGATTTCCCTAAGCGGAGGCATATGAGAGAATTGATCACACTGGCGCAACCAATTCTTGGCCCATGAACTCCTCCTCACCCTGTTCCCAGCCACAGATCGAGCAACATTATGAACTGCAGAAGACAGCCTATACGCAGCATGAACTCGAGCATGAGAACGCGCCTCCAACATGGCTTCAAACCGGTCGGCTGGTCAGAACGCACTTGAAACAGAAAGCACCCCAAACACAGAAAGACCTGTAAAGAACGCACTTGAAAAAACAGATACGAGCGGACAGGAAGGCTCTGCAAAACAGAAACGACCTGACCGCAAGCACTGAATGCCAAATACGAACCCACAAGAACAAACTGAACCCGAGAATACGATCTGCAAAGCACGGAGACTAAAAAGCGTGAATTGGCTCTAACCAAACTTTCACTATTACGCGGTAACACGGAATCAGCAAAAGCAGAGGCAAGGGGGGCGCCCAAGGCTTTGGCCTTTCCCTTTATAGTGACGTCGTACATGGTTTCTGGCACGATCGGTTATTTAATCTATGGTGTGTAGGCGCGACGGACCATCAGTCAGCTTCATCGGTTAACTTAAGACAACTGTCCTTCAGTCAGTTTTCATCGGATGGACTGATCGTGTGTACGCGGCCTTACTCTTTGGAAGTGGTGTTCAACTTTGGTGAATATTGACATACTTGAAGGGCTGTACAATAGCTTAATTTTTTATAAATTGCTATTATTTAGGATGCTGTTAACTAGACATCAAGATTCAAGTGTTATTTGTTTGGACAAGCTATGCTCTTTAGGAAGTTCTCCCCATCCCTTTTCCTTAATGTTACATTGCAATGCATGCACGAAAAAAATAATCTGTTTGCGTAAAATATTGTATCATCATCATAAGATCAAGTTGAATGTGCACAGAAACCATCATAAAGGTGATATTTTTACAGGACTGTCATTGTTAAAAATGCAAGGCATCATATGAGCTGGCTGCAGGCGAGAGTGAAAGAAGTGGTGGACTGGAGAGAACATATGGGATAGGAGCAAGCACCTGCCATTCAAATTGCTAGAGCCGCCCCTCAAGCCAGTAGAAGTAATAAAACGGGCAACCTCCAGAGAAGAAGAAAGTGAATAGCTTTTACAGAGGACCTGGCAGGGCATGTGCAATGAAAGTGGCAAGTAGCAGCCAGAGGACCGGCTGCTATATCTTTGCCACTAACAGTAAGCAAGCCCATGAAAATCAAGGAACAAGCAGGTACAGTATATACTAATAGGAAAAAAAATGATTGCGACAAGCTCACTGGCCATAGCTCAAGGAACCCTAGCAATCTCTAGAGCAACCATAGATGAGAATGGCTGCTCTAGGCTGAAAACCAAACACAATTTAAATCCAAATTTGGGTGTTCATATCTACATTCATCTAATCAAGTCAAGGCAATTGATTTGCAAAAAAAAAAAATTGACTACAAAAAAAAAAACACAAGGCATTGATTGGTTCAATGCAGAAATTTACTGAAAATGGTTAAACTTTTTATCTGGGTACAGACCCAACCAAATACCTGCTGCACCTCTCTGATTTCCCTTAACACAGATATAAAAGCTCTATGCATGAAGATAAAGCCTTCTGTGTGCAGCAGCCCCCCCCCCCCCAAAATACTTACCTGAGATCTCTCTCTGTCCAGCGATGTCAACGAGTCCCTCCTGTCCAAGAATCTCCTTCCTGATTGGCTGAGACAAACCAGCGGCACCATTGGCTCCCGCTGCTGTCAAGCACCAGAATTTAAGGAATAATTCCCTATGAAGCAAACCTTACACTTCATAGGATTTCTGGACAGTCCTTGACTATGGTAGCTGCCTTGCTACATCCATGCCAGTGGATAAACACACCTCACCAGTGAACCTCTACAACTATTTGTTAAATTATACAGGCGGTCCCCGGGTTGCAATCAAGATAGGGGGCCAGATTCACGTACCTCGGCGCATCTTTATGCCGGCGTAGCGCATCGAAGATGCACTACGCCGACGAAACTTTGAGAGGCAAGCAGCATATTCTGAAAGCAAATGCGCGCTGCGTTGCGCCGGCGTAACTTAAATTAGACAGCGTAAGCCAACGTAATTCAAAGTGGGAAGGAAGTGGGCGTGATCCATTTAAATGAAGCGTGACCCAATGCAAATGAAGGGCCGAACGAACGACACATGCGCACAACTACGCCTATCGTATCCCCCGAGATAAGCCGGCCCACCGTTTACACCCCAGGGTATAAATGCGCTCAGACATGCGCCCGTCGAGCGCAAAAGTACACCAGCAGCTTTGGTTGGTTTGGTGTGGCTACTTTTGTCTTCTTATTTGAGAAACATGTCTGAAGCAGTGCCTAAGGAAAGGAGGCTTAAACATTTTACTAAAGAGGAGAAGGCGATAATTATTGATGCCATGGCAAGGCACAACAAGTACCTCCATGGTTCGGAAAGTGGCACGACCAGCAAGTTCCGGAAGGATCAGATCCTTGCTGAGATAGCAACGCAGGTCAGTGCCCTTGGCCATGAAGAACGGACCCCAGAAAAGATTGCTAAGAAAATCAACGACCTGCGGCGTCTCGTGAAGGAGAAGGTGGCCAAGATGAAGAGGCACAGAAGGGGCACCGGAGGTGGACCAGCCCTGAATATAACGCTCACACCTGATGAACAGGTCATAGCCAGGTGCTTGGAGAGGGAGCAGGTGGAGGGCTTGGAGGGATTTGAGTCTGTTGATCAGCCCTTGAGGACAGGTGAGTGTGTTATATCTCTTATCTGGTGTGTAGCATGTGTGGGGGGGGGTGGAAGGGAACATGTGACAAGTGTGTGGGTCCTCCAACATGTGAATGTTTTGTGTCATCCACAGATGTGCAGGATGAAGCGGGCCCATCCTCGGCTGCTGGGCAACCAACCCCTTCCCATGAGGACAGTGTCCACACATCTTCTTTAGAGGAAGTAGAGGAGGAGCACAGGGACCTTGAGGATGGAATTTACCTTGGGGATGAGACCACCATCCCAGGACCCTCCCATACCTCCACCTCCATAGGGGATAGCCCCCCAAGGGCCTCCACCATTATGGGAAGCCCCCCAAGGGCCTCAACCATTTTGGGAAGCCCCCCAAGGGCCTCCACCATTATGGGAAGCCCCCCAAGGGCCTCCACCATTTTGGGAAGCCCCTCCTCCACCTCCATAAGGGAAGTACCCTCAAGGGCATCCCAATACAGTCGGCCCCAAGCCACACCTGCACCCAGGAAGGCTACTAGCAAGACGAGGGGTGATACAGAGACCTTAGAAGCCACTTTGTCGAGGGGCCAGGCAGACCCACCATGTTGGTTCTGTTGCGTCTGACATGCGCCGGGTGGCAGACAGCCTGGCCTCCTTAGAGCAGACCCAGGCTGCCAGCACACTGGCAGTCCAGCAGGCCCTCAACCAGCAGGCTGCTTACACTACCGCCATCACAGAAAGTGTGCAGGAGGTCAGTGTAAACAGCACTGCATTAGTGACCTGCCTGAGGGACCTGGATGCCACAAATGCAGGCCTTGTGGCAGGGGTGAGGAGCCTGGCAGTGGCCATACAGGCCATTGAGGCGGTGGGGACTCACACACATAGCCGTGGCTTTGGAGGGAAGCCAGGCAGCCAGGGAGAGACCGGGGGATGTTCCTCCTCCCAATGACCCACCCCCCCACCCGCGGCTGCCCCCAGGCAACAGAGGGTCAGGAGCCTTGGCACTAGGCGTAGTCCACGTCAGGGCAAATGAGTGCCAGTTCTATTATTTACTTATTATACTCGTTATGAGTCTTATTATTTACTTATACTCATGATATGAGTCTTATTATTTTATTATTATACTCATGATATGAGTCTTTTTTTTTTTGTAGAATTAATATACAGCAACATAATTGGAGCCTTGACGTGGCGTTGCTGCTCCCAAGTACCGTGCGGTGTACTTCGGTCTAATCCAATTTAATGGGAATGTGGGGTGTGTGAGCTAGGGACCACAGTGGTGTGCATGCGTGCATTCTCCTTGTGCCATGATGAATGTGTGTGTTTAATGTGAAAAGATGCCTACTGTGAGGCATCTCCTGACTGCTCTTCCCTCAGCAGACCGGGTAGCCTCGGTTTGGGGGGGGGATTGTCTGGTTCAGGGGTCAGGTCCTCACGTAGGTCAATCTGCAGGCCCCTTCTCATGGCGAAGTTGTGCAGAATGCAACATGCACCGATGATCTGGCACACAAAGTTTGGGGAATACAACAGGGTACCCCCAGACTTATCCAGGCATCGGAAACGGGACTTCAGGAGGCCAAATGTGCGTTTCACCACTGCACGGGTACGTGCGTGTGCTTCATTGAATCTTCTCTCTCCTGGGGTTTCAGGATTCCGGTATGGAGTCATGAGATGGGGTCCAAGGGCATATGCAGAGTCACCTGGAAGGGAAAAGACAGGAGGATGTTAGTCGTGCATGTGCCCCTCGTGATGTCTGCATCATGGGGGGGGACAGTCATGCCTGACACCCATGTCACTCACCAACCAGCCAGCTGTCCCCATACACAATCTGTTCAAATTCTGTTGGGATGGTGCTTTGACGGTATATGAAGCTGTCATTGCTGGACCCTGGGTGTTTGGCACGGACATGCCATATGAGGCATTGGGCATCGGCTATCACCTGTACGTTGATGGAATGCCAGTGCTTCCGATTGCGATATATGTGCTCTGTCTCACGGGGGGGGGATGTAGTGCCACATGTGTGCAATCAATGGCCCCGATGGTGCGTGGGAATCTGGCAATTCTGTAGAAATCTGCCATTTCCTTATTCCGCTGATGCTCCTGGGTGGGTCTGAAGATGTGGTGGGACATGCGTCTGAGGATTGCGGGGACAACCTGGTGCACACATCTGCTCATGGTGGATTGTGACAAACCAGCCACAGCTCCACTTGTTCTTTGAAAAGATCCACTGGCCAGGAAATGCAGTGTTTCCATTACCTTGACCAGTGGCTGCACTGCATGTGAGCGGTGTGTCTGGCTGGTGATGTCATCCTGCAGGGTTCTGGCTATTTCCAGGATGGCATCAGTGTCGAATCTGAAGATGAGATACACCTCCGAATCCCCGATGCCAAAGATGTCCATGCGCGTTCGGTATATCCTCTCCTGTGCCCTCCTATGTGCCCTCCTACTTGCCCGTAGACGCAGTAGTGCTATGACCACGGCTGCCCCTGGCATGTTGGCACACAGATGTGTTGTCCTGCAAGTGTTGTTGCTCAGGTCGTCTGTAACGCTGCTGCTGTTGCTGCTCTGCAGCTGACCTGTGCAAGTCTGTTGCAAAGTTACCCCTGCTTTTATGAGGGGTAACTTTAGGCCAGGCGTACAGCTTACGCGCACAGCACGTAGCCTGCGCCGGCCAAACGTACTCATGACAATCGGCTTATCTCCCTCATTTGCATAATTGAATAGGAAATCAATGGGAACGAAAGATGCGCCCAGCCTAAATATGCGCCTAAGTCCCGCCGGCGGAGGACAGTTACGTCGGACGGATGAAGCCTATTTTCGGGCGTATCTGCTTCTGTGGGTACGGTGCATAGATACGACGGCATAGATTTACACTTATGCCGCGCATCTCGAGATACACCGTCGTATCTCTATGTGAATCTGTAGGCTTGTTCTTAAGTTGAATCTGTTTGTAAGTCGGAACAGGTACATTTTTTAAGTCTAGCTCCAGCCAAAAAATCTATTTTTAAGCTTTTTGGATAACATAGGGAAGGATTATCACCCCTGTAACATTTGTTTTGCTGTCTGTGCACCTGCTCAGAAGATTTTACCTCACTTTCTGTCCCAATGACAATTGGATTTAGAAAATTTTGGGTTATTAGGGAAACAAGGATTGGTGATAAAGCATCAGCGGAGACACCTTTTTCTCATATTAACTCTTACAGGAGAGAATTTGCCTTCCTAGGGGTAGATTTCCTCTCACTTCCTGTTGTCTCCTTCCGTTTGTAATTAGGAGTCGTTTGTAAGTCGGATGTTTGTAAGTAGGGGACCGCCTGTACTATGCATTGATCTAGTGCAGTGGCCATCAACCCTGTCCTCAGGGCCCACTTACATGCCAGGTTTGCAAGATAACTGAAATACGTCACAGGTGATATCATTTGCTGCTCAGTGATTGCAGTATTCTAGTCTGTCCAAGGTAATACATAAAACCTGGCCTGTTAGTGGCTTGAGGAGAGAGTGTACCCAGTCTATTTAGTATTTAAGAGTGTAGAAGTGTGACTGTGTGCATGAATGGATGTGAGTGCAGCTACGACCTTCCCAAGACAACGTTGTCTTTTTAATTTCGTCGAATTCGTCTATTTATTATGGTGCTTTGTTCTACAAAAAAACATACCCTAATCAACTGTGGTGTTCTGGCACTTGTGACCTTCTTGGTAGGACTTTTTCCTTCCTTTTTTGCAATGTACATAGATAGGACTGTTCCCAACAAAAAGTGATTGTAAACCGTTGCGGCTCTGACCATACATTGCGGCTCTGGCCAATTACAGCCCCAAAGCCTGTGATACCCAGGAGAAACTCCGGGAGCGATGTTGCTGGCTGGAGCTGTGAAATGGGACCGCTGCTGGGGCTTCGATCTAAGATGAGTATTTCATAATAAGCTAGTATGCTATGCATACTACTCATTATGCCTTTGTCTTTTTTTTTGGGGGGGGGGGGCGGGGGTTTAGAACCACTTTAAATGCTATGCTTACCTTTGTATGAATTTCAGGAGGAGTTGTCCACAAATGACGCTTCAAGCTTGTTGTATTTTAACCAGGTGGTTTGCAAAGGGTCTTGGTTTGCAAAGGGTCTTGTCCTTAACATCAAATGTAAAACACATCCATAGATCTTCTCTTCTCTTTCTACGAGTCACAGGTGCCAACATTTCCTGTATAGTTTGTGCAGCAGTGGGGATGAAAAAAAGAGGAGGAGCGACTCACACTGAGTCTGACTCGCATCGGTGAGGTCTGGACATGGACAGTGAGGAGGCGGGCCTGTAATGCTACACAGTGCTGTGGATGCCAGTGGCTGTAATGCTACACACTGCTCTGGACAGTGGTCTGAGAAGGCCTGTAATGCTGCACAGTACTCTGGACAGTGGTCTCAGGCAGGTTTGAGGGATGACTTGTATTGCAGTGCCCTGGATGCCGTTTGTCAGGAAGCCTGTAATGCACACACTGCTCTGGACAGACTGTGGCCTGAGGGGAGGCCTCGGGCCTGTAATTTTAATGTACACAGTCACACTCACAGTGGGTGCTCTCTGCTCTGGACGGTGGTTGTCATTGTGAGTTGGGATTCGGGAGTGGGATGCTTGTCGGGAGGCATGTAATACAGTGCTGCTCTGGGCGGTCACCTGAGGACTCAGGACCTGTAATGCTGGCTGCAATGTCGCTTGCTGTCTGGGAGCAGAAGCAGGTGGAGCTCTGTGGCAACTAGAAGTAAGTTCACAATGGTAAATGTCTCTGCCTCACATTTTCATTCCGTTTTTGTTCGTTAAATGCTGCTGATGAAAATTTTACTGAAAACATTTTAAATTAACACTGCTCGTCAGTACTGTATGACCACCAAGGCACCTGTTGAGCCCAGACCACAATAGGGATGTCCAGGCATGCAAGTAGCTCAGCCTTCAGAGTCTCAGTCCTGGGCAGGACCTGGTTCCAGGTCATAATAGACCTTTTGGGGTTCTTCTGTCAGAAAAGGCACTAGCAGTCCCGCCCATTGTGTTTTTTGTAATCAATCCCGAACAGCTCTTTCAAACGTTGTGAGGTAAGATTTCACATCTGCAGGTGTCATCTTCTGCAGGTAATAGCTGGCACATACAATTTTCTGTTCCACCGGTAAGGACCTGCAGACCCCTTTTAACCACTTCGAGACCAGGTCTTTTTCTGACATTTGTGGTTTACAACAAAAAATCTGTATTTTTTGCTAGAAAAATACATTGAACCCTCAAACAATATATATATATATATATATATATATATATATATATATATATATATATAGTTTTTTTTTAGCAGAGACCCAAGAGAATAAAATGGCAGTCGTTGCAATATTTTATGTTGCACTGTAATTGCGCAGCGATCTTTCAAAATGTTTTTTTTTGTTGTTGTTGTTTATAGCGCAGAAAAGAAAAACACACAGTGGTGATCAAATATCATCAAATGAAAGCTCTATTTGTGGGGAAAAAAATAGAAACTGTTTGGGTACAGCATTGCGTGGCCGCGCAATTGTTAAATTAACGCAGTGCCTTATCGCAAAAAATGGTCTGGTCATGAAAGGAGGTAAATCTTACAGAAGTGAAATGGTTAAGGTAGACTCCTTTGGATGTTTTGGACTACTGTATACAAAAGGTAGGAATATACCTTTTGCTCAAGTGGAAGACTAATACCACTCTAGAAATTGGAGAACCTAGTCATTGTGAAGTATGAGGAGAGACTTCTTACATGTGGGGGCTGCCAACTCTGACACTCGTCTGACAAATGTAATAGAAGCCAAAAAGGCTACTTTGCAGGAGAGATCCTCTAAGGCAGTGGTTCTCAACCTGGGGGTCGGGACCCCCTCGGGGGTCAAAGGAAGATTTGCCAGGGGTCCCCGAATCCTGGGCTGTTCCTGAAGCCTGCACCGCTCTCCCAGACTTTTCGCAGCTGCCCAGCAGGGCTGTCCCTGGAGTCTGTGGCCATCCAGCTGGGCTGTTCATGGAGCATGCGGCCGCCCACTCAGATTCATCGCAGCCGCCCATTCAGTTCATGGCATGGCTGGGGTGCAGAGACTAGAGGTCAGTTGACTGGTGAGGAATGTGAAGTGGGAGGGGCTGGAGGAGACCCTATCTCCTCATTTGGGCATAGGTGTCACTGCTACGAGACACCACAAAGTCAGAGACACAGTGAGTAACACTACCTGTGATTATAGTTGCCATTAAAAGCCCCAAATACAGTTCTCAGATCGGGAGATGACCTTGATCAAGAGCACCAATATTGGCTGTTGAGAACCCCCTGCTGCACTGCCACTCATCCCATTCCCCACCAAAGAGTAAGAGAAGGAATAAAAAATAAGGAATACAGGCATACCCCACTTTTAAGTACACAATGGGACCAGAGCATGTATGTAAAACGAAAATGTACTTAAAGTGAAACAATACCTTTTTTAACTTCTAGGGTGTAGTGGGGGGTCAGGGACTGTAGTTAGGGTCTCAGGGGCTGTAGTGGGGGTGTCAGAAGCTGTAGTTGAGGTCCCAGGGGCTGTAGTGGGGGTGTCAGGGGCACCCCGGAACAGGGCGGGCCATGCTCTTGGAGCTTCAGCTCCTTCTACTGCGGCTGCAAAATGTCTGTACAGTACTTGTAAGGCACTTTACATACACTCACGGGTATGTCCTTACTCGCGAGTGTATGTAAAGTGAGTGTACTTAAAGCGGGGTATGCCTGTACATGAAAAAAGAGGGGGACAAACAAAGAAAAAGGGAGAGAAAGAATAAGGCCTCGTACAAACGACCGCTTTCCTCGACAAAATCCATCAAGAAACTTGGTGGCAGAGCTTTTTTGCCGAGGAAAATGGTCGTGTGTACGAGGCCTTATTCTTTCTCTCCCTTTTTCTTTGTTCGTCCCCCTCTTTTTTCATGTATTCCTTATTTTTTATTCCTTCCCTTACTCTTTTGTGGATCTCGACGGGAAAAAAAGAGAACAAGTTGTCTTTTTTCTCGTCTGGAGTCTCAATTTCCTCGTTGTGTTTCTGGTCGGGCTGGTTTACAACGAGAAACACTTTTGTGTGTATGCTTGGAAACCCGCGCATGCTCAGAATAAAGTATGAGACGGGAGGGCACCTTCGGTAAAAGTAGCGTTCGTAATGGAGATGGCACATTCGTCAAGCTGTAAGAGACTGAAAAGCGCAAATCGTCTCTTACCAAACGTTAACTTAACACGCAGTAACATGAGATTAGCAAAAGCAGCCCCAAGGGTTGTGCCAGTGGAATTGAACTTCCCCTTTATAGTGCCGCTGTACGTCACCGCGTTTGAGAACGACGAGATTTTGGCTTGACAGTGTGTACGCAAAGAAAGCTTGACAAGATTCTGGACAAGCCTGACAGGGAACTCGTCGAGGAAAATGATGTTTCTTTTACGACGAGTTTCTCGGTAGTGTGTACAAGGCCTCAGAGAAAGAACAAGAAAGACGGCTAGAGAGCGAGGGATGGGGGGGGGGCAAGAAATTAGGAGAGAGATGAAAAGGAAAAAAGGGAGTGAAAGAGAAAGAGTGGTACATCCTAAAATGTACCATAAGCAGTGGAAGGGACTCGGGGAGCGATAAATGTCCGTGGGTCAGGGGCGTAAATTACTTGTCTTGCCTTGGGTGCCGACAACCTCCTCTACAAAAATAATTTTACTGTTAGGGGTCCCCACAACTTGTTAGATTTTATCAAGGGGTCACGGCACTAGAAGGTTGAGAACCACTGCTCTAAGGGGACTATCCCTGATGGGTTCGAAAGGGAAATCAAAGCCAGACACATTTGAAAAACAATGGACAAGGAAAAGCAGATGTCTGCTCTACGCGATCTTTATTTGCGTGGCCACTCCATTTAATTGTTTGCGGACTTTTTACCATTCACGGTCCAGAAACGTTGCTTCTTCAAGCCACTGCTTATGCAGCTACTGAAACAGAATATCAAGTACAGATGGCAGTTTCCTTTCATTACAAGGAGAAGGCCCACTCCTTCACTAACTTGCAGGATGGCAAGGCACTTCTCCGGAAACTGAATCTCTTCCCTATGGATCCATCAGCTTTGCGAAAAGGCTACGTGAATGGGGCTGGGCGTAGGTTACGTTCACGTCGAAAGCATTGAGCCGACGTATCTTAGGGAGCAGGCCCGGACTGGCCATAGGGCATACCGGGCATATGCCCGGTGGCCCGCAGGCCGGTAGCGGCCCGCGGATGGCCCTTGGCGGCCCGAGGGCCGATCGCAGCCCGGGAACGGCCCTCAGACGGCCCTCGGCGGCCCGCGAACGGCCCTCGGCGGCCCGCATGTCACTTCTACCCAGAGGTGTACCAAGGCCCTTGGGGCGGACTGGGCTGGGTTGCAAGAATGCATTTGCCCCCTGGGCTGCTCTAATGTCCTGCAAAAAGGCCACTGAGCTGGCCGAGTGCGCCACCTGCCACAAGTTGTGGATTGTCCACTGGCCACGTCACCTGGCCACGTCACCTGCCATGTCACCTGGCCACGTCACCTGCCACAAGTTGTGGATTGTCCACTTGCCATGTCACCTGGCCACGTCACCTGCCACGTCACCTGGCCACATCACCTGCCACGTCACCTGGCCACATCACCTGCCACAAGTTGTGGATTGTCCACGGGCCAGGTCACCTGCCACGTCAACTGGCCACGTCACCTGCCACAAGTTGTGGATTGTCCACTTGCCACGTCACCTGACCACGACACCTGCCACAAGTTGTGGATTGCCCACTTGCCATGTCACCTGCCACAAGTGGATTATGCACTTGCCAAATCACCTGGCCACGTCACCTGCCACAAGTTGTGGATTGTCCACTGGCCACGTCACCTGGCCACGTCACCTGCCATGTCACCTGGCCACGTTACCTGCCACAAGTTGTGGATTGTCCACTTGCCATGTCACCTGGCCACGTCACCTGGCCACATCACCTGCCACGTCACCTGGCTACGTCACCTGCCACAAGTTGTGGATTGTTCACTGGCCATGTCACCTGCCACGTCAACTGGCCACGTCAATTGCCACAAGTTGTGGATTGTCCACTGGCCACGTGACCTGGCCACTTGACCTGCCACATCACCTGGCCACGTCACCTACCACAAGTTGTGGATTGTCCACTTGCCACATCACCTGCTTCAAGTTGTGTATTGTCCACGTGCCATGTCATCTGCCATGTCACCTGGCCACGCCACCTGCCACAAGTTGTGGATTGTCCACTGGCCACGTCACCTGGCCACGTCACCTGCCACAAGTTGTGGATTGTCCACTTGCCATGTCACCTGGCCACGTCACCTGGCCACGTCACCTGCCACATCACCTGGCCACGTCACCTGCCACAAGTAGTGGATTGTCCACTGGCCACATCGTGGGCCACGTCACCTGCCACAAGTAGTGGATTGTCCACTGGCCACGTCGTGGGCCACGCCACCTGCCACAAGTTGTGGATTGTCCACTGGCCACGTCACCTGGCCACGTCACCTGCCACAAGTTGTGGATTGTCCACTTGCTATGTCACCTGGCCACGTCACCTGCCACATCACCTGGCCACGTCACCTGCCACAAGTTGTGGATTGTCCACTGGCCACGTCACCTGCCACGTCAACTGGCCATGTCACCTGCCACAAGTTGTGGATTGTCCACTTGCCACGTCACCTGACCAGGACACCTGCCACAAGTTGTGGATTGTCCACTTGTCACGTCACCTGCCACAAGTGGATTATCCACTTGCCAAATCACCTGGCCACGTCACCTGCCACGTCACCTGGCCACATCACCGGCCACAAGTTGTGGATTGTCCACTGGCCACATCACCTGCCACGTCAACTGGCCACGTCACCTGCCACAAGTTGTGAATTGTTCACTTGCCACACCACCTGACCACGACACCTGCCACAAGTTGTGGATTGTCCACTTGCCACGTCACTTGGCCACGTCACCTGCCACAAGTTGTGGATTATCCACTTGCCAAATCACCTGGCCATGTCACCTGTCACAAGTTGTGGATTGTCCACTTGCCACGTTACCTGCCACAAGATGCGGATTGTCCAATTGCCACGTCACCTGGCCACGTCACCTGCCACATCACCTGTTCACATCACCTGGCACGTCACCTGGCACAAGTTGTGGATTGTTCACTTGCCACATCACCTGGCACGTCACTTGCCACGTCACCTGCCACAAGTTGTGGATTGTCCACTTGCCACATCACCAGGCCGTCACCTGGCCACATCACCTGCCACAAGTTGTGGATTTTCCACTTGCCACGTCACCAGGCCATGTCACCTGGCCACATCACCTGCCACATCACCTGGCCATGTCACCTGCCACAAGTTGTGGATTGTCCACTTGCCACATGACCTGGCCACGTGACCTGGCCATGTCACCTGCCACAAGTTGTGGATTGTACACTTGCCACGTCACCTGGCCATGTTACCTGCCACAAGTTGTGGATTGTCCACTGGCCACGTGACCTGCCCATGTCACCTGCCACATCACCTGGCCATGTCACCTACCACAAGTTGTGGATTGTACACTTGCCACGTCACCTGGCCATGTTACCTGCCACAAGTTGTGGATTGTCCACTGGCCACGTGACCTGGCCACGTCACCTGCCACATCTCCTGGACACGTCACCTACCACAAGTTGTGGATTGTCCACTTGCCACGTCACCTGGCCATGCCACCTGCCACAAGTTGTGGATTGTCCACTGGCCACGTCACCTGGCCACATCACCTGCCACAAGTTGTGGATTGTCCACAATGCAATGCAAGCAATTACATTTTTTAATGTTTTTTTTATGGTTTTTCATAATTTGCCATCATTTTTGAGATTTCTAATGTAAAAAAATAGGTCACCTTTAAAAACGCCTATAAACGAAATCGCGGCAAAACGCTGGTACCGCGTTTTGCCGCGTTTGGCAGCGATTTGCCGCGATTTGTGTCTGAAACGCGAACACTTTTGCGTCTGAACCCAAAATTTTGCTTCTGAAAAACGAGCCTAAACCCAACTGCTTTAAAACGCAAAAAAAAAAACGAATGTGTGCATGGACACATAGGATAACATTAAATGTGTTCAGGGGCAGTTGAAAAAAATGCCCAAATGCCTCTGAACTCGAGTTTACCAGCGTCTCGTGTGCATGAGGCCTTAGATATGCCCAGCCCCTCCCTCCTCCACACAAAGCTCTATCAGAGACTGGGTGGAGCTGATCTTTCTTTCCCCACACTCCTGCCAGTCCTGTGTTGTCTGTGAAGAAGATTTGTGGGCGGGAAAGTTAAAACAAAGCAGTCAGCTCGGCATCCACAGCCGGGTACTAACGAGCAAACATGTACGATGAAACCGGTCCGTCGGACCGTTTTCACCGTACATGTCTGCCAGAGGGCTTCTGTACGATGGCTGTACTAACCATCGTACAGAAGTCCGCACGTAAACAATACGCGGTGCGTGTCCGCGTCGTCGCCGCGGCGATGACGCGCCGACGTGGGCGGGCCTGCCATTTAAAGGCTTCCACGCATGTGTCGAAGTCATTCGACGCATGCGAGGGACGGCGGGCGCTCAGACATGTACGGTAGGTCTGTACTGACGACCGTACATGTCCGAGCGGGCAGGATTCCAGCGGACGGTTTTAAAACACGTTCAGGAATATTTGTCTGCTGGGAAAAGGCCCGGCGGGCAAATGTTTGCTGGAATTCGGCCCGCTCGCGCCTACACACGACCAAACATGTATGCTGAAACTGGTCCGCGGACCAGTTTCAGCATACATGTTTGGTCGTGTGTACGGGGCCTTAGAAAAAAAAAACAAGTGAGCCCCTCCTGGGACTGTCCATTATGTCCCATCCAAGTAAGTGACAACAAGTAAGCTTCTCCTCCCTCCCTTCCTGCTCTCTCTCCCCCTCTCTGCATATTAAGTGTTATATTACAGCAGCCTGTGACAGTTTCTTGCCCTCCTAGATGTTATGATGTGGGTTCACACTGGCAAGCTGCAGTTTAGCTGCAGTGCTGGTGTTCTGGCATGTTACCCTCCAGTCCCATAGACTTCTATTAGGTTGTACATTTTTGCTGCATGTCCTGAAAGTGCACAAAAAGTCCTGCATGCCACATCTGTGGTGCAATTCCAAAAAATGCAGCAAAAATGCACAATTTCTAATTAGAAGTCTGAGGGACTGGGGCTATGGAAAACCGCCACAGTGGCGGCCTGTCCATTAAGGGCACACGGGCACTGCCCCCTCCATTATGCCACCCCCATATGTAAAATGGATAGATTCATGCCTGACCGGCCACTAATATGGGGTAAGTGTCGGTCAGACAGCGAGTGGGTGGAGGGTGTGTCACAGTGGCTGCATTTGATGGGACAAAGTGGCTGCATTTGATGGGGCACAGTGGCTGCATTTGATGGGACAAAGTGACTGCATTTGATGGGGCACAGTGGCTGCATTTGATGGGGCACAGTGGCTGCATTTGATGGGACAAAGTGGCTGCATTTGATGGGACACAGTGGCTGCATTTGATGGGACACAGTGGCTGCATTTGATGGGGCACAGTGGCTGCATTTGATGGGGCACAGTGGCTGCATTTGATGGGGCACAGTGGCTGCATTTGATGGGGCACAGTGGTTGCATTTGATGGAGCACAGTGGCTGCATTTGATGGGACAAAGTGGCTGCATTTGATGGGGCACAGTGGCTGCATTTGACAGGACAAAGTGGCTGCATTTGATGGGGTACAGTGGCTGCATTTGATGGGACAAAGTGGCTGCATTTGATGGGCACAGTGGCTGCATTTGATGGGGCACAGTGGCTGCATATAATGGGGCACAGTGGCTGCATATAATGGGGCACAGTGACTGCATTTGATGGGGCACAGTGGCTGCATTTGATGGGCACAGTGGCTGCATATAATGGGGCACAGTGGCTGCATTTGATGGGACAAAGTGGCTGCATTTGATGGGACAAAGTGGCTGCATTTGATGGGGCACAGTGGCTGCATTAGATGGGGCACAGTGGCTGCATTTGATGGGGCACAGTGGCTGCATTTGATGGGGCACAGTGGCTGCATATGATGGGGCACAGTGGCTGCATTTGGTGTTTTTGTTCAGTTTGATTGCTTGCCTCCAAAAAAATGTTGAGCACCAGTGTGAGCCAAAAGGCTTCCACTCACACATACTCCACTGAAAAGTTATCAATTCTCATGTCACTTTTTAGAGGCATTTGACAGACAGTAAGGAGGTGATGCCTAATTTCCTCCCTGCCTGTTTTAACCTCAGCCAGTCCCTCCAGATATTTCACTTTGTACTCCACCGTATTTTCATTACACTTTATAGGTATTAGATGTTCTCTCACCTTATTCTTTGCACATCTAATACATAATGAGAGTTCTGGAAATAAGGTGGAGTTCAAAGTGAATTTCTAAACCTAAGTTGAGAACCCCTTTCAGAAGATTTGAGGATATTATTAAACTCAGAGACTGGTGGACTTAGGCCATCATAAATAGATTGAAATTCTGCCATTTCAGCAGAAATTTCAATCTATCAATGTGCAGACTGGTTATACAGACTCTGATCTATCAACTGACTTCAGTACAACAATGGGAAATGTCGAACGATTTCTCTCTGTTCCAGCAATGTGGAGTGATTTCTCTCTTTGTGCCACAAATGTGGAGCAGTCTCTCTCTCTCTGTGGGCATCCCATCATTAACCCCCGCCGCGTGACCCCCCCCCCCCCCCCCCCCGGGCTGCTCAGTCTAAAATGCCCGGGCCTATTTTTTGTCCCAGTCCGGGCCTGTTAGGGAGTATTTGCGACGTGATTCTGAGCATGCGCACGCATGTGCCGTTCGTTCGGCCATGCATTTACATGGGGTCACGCTTCATTATAATACTACACGCCCACTGCCATGCTACTTTGAATTAGGCGGGCTTACGCCAGCCATTTTACGTTACGCCGGCGCAAGAAAGGGAGCAAGTGCTTTGTGAATACAGTACAAGCCTCTCTATGTTACGTCGGCGTAGCGCATATCAGATGCGCTACGCCGCTATCAATGACCTCGAGGTGCACAGAGAAAATATTGTCACTGAGCCTGTTGTTGAGCTGCAATGCTCTCTTGGTGAACCTGTTGTTCAGCTGCAATGCTCTCTTGGTGAACCTGTTGTTGAGCTGCGTAAGCCTGTTGTTGAGCTGCAATGCTCCGCTGCAAACCTGCATTCGTCAGCTGGCTATAGCAAATGCAAATCAACAGCAGTTTCAGTATCTCCTCCATTTTGGGTTTACTTTAACTGCCCGCATTCTCCACCATGTGTAAGGGGTTAGCTCGGTAGCAGGGTGTGTGACCCCTTGGATGGGTTCACTACACACTGAATTTTTACAGACAGGCAGTCGAAGACGGTTAAAAACAACGATTTTGGTTTATTCTTCCATCTTGCTGGAAACAATTGCAAGCATCCAAACAGCATAAACAAAATCAAACATAAAATAAACCCTGGCCACTTGGGGTGTCTATCTTCACCACACAGGAACCTATCTATGGAGTCTGGCACAGCCTAGTGCTGGGCAGACACTGCTGGTCATACAGCAGAAAAACAATAGTCTTTTGATTTTTATCACACAGAAAAATCAATCCTCTCCTCACCTCCTCAGAAGACTTTCAGTACACTGCTCTCCTTACTCACAAAGCCCCAGGATGCAGCAATTCAGTGGTAATCCTCTGGATTACTTATAGAGGCCTTAATTGCCTCATTCTGAACAGCTGAAGTTTTCCAACGCCCTTCGACCTTTTCTGGCTACTTTTGCAGCCGATGCCTAATAACAATTGGTGTATTGTCTAAACAAGGCAGATATGTATGTCCCGTCTGTGACAACACCCACAGATTTACCTGACTTCCTGTCACACCCTATAAATGGGATCACACGATCGATGACGCCGCCACAGTGAAGAACGGGGAAGCTGTGTTTACACACAGTTCTCCCCGTTCTTCAGTTTCGGGGACCGATCGCGGGACTCCAGCGGCGATCGGGTCCGTGGGTCCCGCGGTCCCGGAGCTTTGGACCGGGTAGCGCGCGCGCGCCGCGGGCGCAACCCACGGCTGGGCACTAGCACAGGACGCACCTGTACGTGCATGTGCCCAGCTGTGCCATTCTGCCGACGTAAATGTGCAGGAGGCGGTCCTTAAGTGGTTAAGAAAGCAAATTTTTTCCTCAGGTTTTAGTTTTAAAACTGCAAAAAGCATATATTGCTTGGTTTGCGTAAAAATTATAGCGTCTACAAAATGGGGGATTGATTTATGGCATTTTCTATTTATTTATTACTAGTAATGACAGCGATCTGCAATTTTTATCTGGACTGCGACATTATGGCGGACATATCGGACACTTTTGACACATTTTTGGGACCATTGGCATTTGTACAGTGATTAGTGCTATAAAAATGCACTGATTGTGTAAATGTCACTGGCAGGGAAGGGGTTAACACTAGGGGCGATCAAGGGGTTAACTGTGTTTACTAATATGTGTTCTAACTCTGGGGGGATGGGACTCACTATAGGAGGTGACAGATCGTGGTTCCCAGCTTGTAGGAACTCACAATCGGCATCTCCTCTCAGAAAAGGTGTGTGTGTGTTTACACATGTCCCTGTTCTGCTTCTTGTGCCCGTGATTGCTCGTGGCCTCCGGCGGCGTGCACTCGCCCGCTATCTCGCTTAAAGGGACTGAAGTACAGCTACGACGGTCCATGGGAAACAAGCTGACCTGCTGCAGTATAAAGAAGGCAGCTGGTCGATAGTGTTGAGCAGAATATGCCATATTCGATTTCGCGATATATCTCGAATATATATTCGAATATTCGAGATATATTCGCTAAATTCGAATATTCGTGATATTTTATCGAAATTAAATGATTGCGATTTTTCGCTATTGCGAATGCGAAAATAATTGCGAATTTTTAATAACTGCGGTAGGAGCACTCTAATTGGCTCACAATATTCTTGATATTTTGTCGAAATTTCGCAAAATGCGAATGCGATATTGATGGCGAAATTTCGACAACAGCGCTAGGAGCACTCTGATTGGCTCAGAATATTCGTGATATTTTATCGAAATTTCGCAAAATGCGAATGCGATATTTATTGCGCAATTTCGACAAATGCTGGAGGAGCGCTCTGATTGGCTCAGAATATTCGTGATATTTTATCGAAATATCGCAACATGCGAATGCGATATTTATTGCGCAATTTCGAGAAATGCTGTAGGAGCACTCCGATTGGCTCAGAATATTCGTTATATTTTATCGAAATATCGCAACATGCGAATGCGATATTTATTGCGCAATTTCGAGAAATGCTGTAGGAGCGCTCTGATTGGCTCACTCTGAAATCGAATATTCGAGATATTTTAACGCAATTTCACAAAATGCGAATGCGAAATTGATTGCAGATATTTCGAAAACTGCTGTAGGAGCACTCTGAAATCGAATATTTATGATATTTTAGCCAAAAAATATTGCGATTGCGATTTTTCGATCGCGCATGCGCAATCGCGCGAACAACACGCGACCATTTCCTGGACCCCTGCCAGTTTCCAACTTTATGATCGCAACGCAATCGCAGAGCAAGATGGTTGGAAGTAATTTCACTGTATCTGAGGAAAAGATGCTGATTTGTGTAAGTATTTTGACCACTGTTATTTCATTATCTTCAACTGCATTTTAGTCTAGTTTAAAAGTTAGTATATATGATCAGATATTAGTATTTCACAAACAATGTGTCTCCTGCTTTTACAAAACTACAAGTCCCAGCATGCCTGGACAGCTGCAGACACCCTGGTTGGTAAATGTGTATTTAGGCACTTTTCCTTGTTATTTAGCATAATGAATTTAACATTTTTTTGGACATAGGACGTATGCGAAGGTCCTGACTTCAGGGTCCTCAAGGCCCAAGGACGTTCGAATACATATTGCCCTTTAGATGTTGCAGAACTACAACTTCCAGGATGCCTGGGAATGCTGGCACTTCTAGTATTGTAAGTTCTGCAGGCCCACATTTTTCAGGCCTTTATGCACGGGTCTCTAAACTGTGGCACCCTAGATGCAGCAAAAGTAAAATTCTTAGCATGCACTGACAGACCGTGGCTGATGGGAGTAGTAGTTTTGCAACAGCTGGAGGTGGACTGGTCTTGAAACCCTGAGTTAGGTAACAAACCCGTAGTGTTTTGCAACCATTCTGCCTCCAGCTGTTTTTTTTCTGTTGAAAAGCCTGTGGCGTGCAAAACACAACCCAAAAACTCCACCCGGTGCAGGGAAAAATGTGCACACACCTAAAGAGTGACATCACAAAAAACTGCGACGGTTGCATACGTCAGTGGTCCTCCAAAAAGGTCCCGTCTCTGACCCCCCGGGGCGTTAGGCTCCTGACAGGGAAAAGAGTTACTGTGGTCCATACAGCCGAAGCCATATGGACCCATCTCGGTCCAAGCAGCGCAATCGCGCGAACAACACGCGAACAACACGCGACCATTTCCTGGACCCTTGCCAGTTTCCAACTTTATGATCGCAACGCAATCGCAGAGCAAGATGGTTGGAAGTAATTTCACTGTATCTGAGGAAAAGATGCTGATTTGTGTAAGTATTTTGACCACTGTTATTTCATTATCTTCAACTGCATTTTAGTCTAGTTTAAAAGTTAGTATATATGATCAGATATTAGTATTTCACAAACAATGTGTCTCCTGCTTTTACAAAACTACAAGTCCCAGCATGCCTGGACAGCTGCAGACACCCTGGTTGGTAAATGTGTATTTAGGCACTTTTCCTTGTTATTTAGCATAATGAATTTAACATTTTTTTGGACATAGGACGTATGCGAACGTCCTGACTTCAGGGTCCTCAAGGCCCAAGGACGTTCGAATACATATTGCCCTTTAGATGTTGCAGAACTACAACTTCCAGCATGCCTGGGAATGCTGGCACTTCTAGTATTGTAAGTTCTGCAGGCCCACATTTTTCAGGCCTTTATGCACGGGTCTCTAAACTGTGGCACCCTAGATGCAGCAAAAGTAAAATTCTTAGCATGCACTGACAGACCGTGGCTGATGGGAGTAGTAGTTTTGCAACAGCTGGAGGTGGACTGGTCTTGAAACCCTGAGTTAGGTAACAAACCCGTAGTGTTTTGCAACCATTCTGCCTCCAGCTGTTTTTTTTCTGTTGAAAAGCCTGTGGCGTGCAAAACACAACCCAAAAACTCCACCCGGTGCAGGGAAAAATGTGCACACACCTAAAGAGTGGCATCACAAAAAACTGCGACGGGTGCATACGTCAGTGGTCCTCCGAAAAGGTCCCGTCTCTGACCCCCCGGGGCGTTAGGCTCCTGACAGGGAAACGAGTTACTGTGGTCCATACAGCCGAAGCCATATGGACCCATCTCGGTCCAAGCAGCCGAAGCCACAAGGACCCAACATCCTCGGAGGGACTGCCGAAACAGAACCCTCCTCGGTGAGGCTCCCCCTAAGGGAGACCCCATGAGAGCCGGTGAACCTAACCAGAAGGCCGAGTCTACCAACTCCCAAGACTTTCAGAGACCGGCCCGAGGACCAGCACCCTACTCGCCACACATAAAGTGCAAGCACCAAAACAAAATGTGTGACAAACAAAACAGAACACGGGGAAAAATAATAAAAGAAAGTTGGGAAAAGGAAGATGGGAGAGTGAGGAAAGTGACCAATGTGAAATAATTCTGCCTCCAGCTGTTGCAAAACTACAACTCCCTGCATGCAACTGGCTGCAATTACCCCCCCCCCTCTCCCCCAATGTGAATTTACAGGGTACATTCACATGGGCTGTGGCTTACAGTGTGCTTCTAGCTGAAGCAAATTCGGCGCTGCAGCTCAAACCCTCAGCGGGAAACTACAGTGAACCCCATGCCTCCCCGTTATTACCGGACAGCCATTAACTGTCCAGGCATGCTGGGAGTTAAAGTATAATTGTTGTACAGCTGGTGACGGATGAGCTACATGGTGTATCAGAGCATGCTGGTAGTTGTAGTTGTTAAATAACATCAACTCCATTATTTATTCTAAATTAATTAATCAAAAAGTCAAAAGAAACAAACATATTCTTGTTCCTATATAAAGATAGGGATGAAAAAAAAGAATCTATTGTACAGGCCCATTATCAGTGTCCAAAAAAAATTATAGCGGTCAGATGAATAGCAACGCATATCTCCCCTATACGTGTATCCTGTGTTGTTAATCATATATACATAATTATGCAAATCATAATGGCTGCTATATTTATGCAAAAAAGGTGGCGACCGAAATGGCAGGATATAAAATCTGTCATGTTACCCCTGTCATTGATTAATAAGGCGAGAATGCTTCCAATTGTTGAATACCATACATTTACGTCATATATCCATAAGGCTGTCAACAAAAGTATTACAATATACTTTGTTCTTCATCTTGCAGAAGTTCCTGGAAACAGGGTACGATGAGCTGCGGAGGCAGCAAGAAAAACAGGCAGTTGTAAGCTCCCTAATTGAGGAACTACGCGCCCAAAACGGCGAAGCACCCAGTCGCATGGCGATCCTCAAAAAGTGGTCCGACCTGAAGAGGCGCCAGATGAACCGGGTCAGGCGTATCCGGAATAAATATCATCCAGGTAAGTTATTGGTCACAGTTATGGTTTTTTTTCATAAAGTGTATTTTGTGCGTGTACTCGAGAGAGGAGCCGGACTGCAGGAGTTGGGAGTAGGCAGGCCTCCCCCAGAGGTAATCTGCCACCTTTCTCCATGCCCCGGGTGGCAATGGCGGGTGTGAGGGGGTCCTCCCACACAGACCGTCCTACCTGCTCCGCTTCGAAGCCCAACGGGGCAGAGGGACTCCCTATAAGGGAGTGAGAGGATTTGCCCGCTCAACCAGCCCCGTTAGTCCTTCGCCTCTCTTTTTAGAGACCGCGTGGTCAGAGTGCGTGCATGTTAACCCAATTGCGAGTGCGTGTGTAAGTGTGGTGGTTTTTGTGGGAGGGAGGTGGGCGTACTAAGCGCAGGCTTACCTCGCATAGCACACCCACCGGGGGCCGGGCTGAGACCACCAAACTCAATTCACATGTAGCCGAGAGCGGGATCCGAACCCCTAGCTGCAGAGGTGAATGGCTTGTCAGCGCAGTGGCAATCGCGTTGAGCCACCGCAGCTCCTTTGGTGACAGTTATGTAAGGTCATATGTAATTAATGTAAGGTCAGATGTTGTTAACCAAGACGCCATGTTGTTGTAACATATATCACCACCAGCCAAGGTATTCATAGTACTGTTGGAAAAAGACATGGGACAGCAGACAGGAACACAGAAGTTATGTGGGAACATACTTTTCCCATTGCTTTGCATGGGACTTTAAACAAAAACCCCGACCCTCACCAATGTGGGTAGTTAAGGGATAAATTAACGATCCTATACTTTAAGTGGACGTATAGGTAACATGTGACCAAGTGTTATCGAAATATCTACAGCTGTTATGAAGTAACATGTATTTCCCATAGAGTTGAATGGGACTTTAAAGAAAAACCCTGACCAAGGCAAATGGGGGTGGGTAAGGGTTAAACCACCTATCCTATGTTTGTGGCTGACATATAAGTAACCTGTGTGCCAAGTTTCATGTAAATATCTTTAGCCGTTTGGACGTGATGGTGGAACATACATACATACATACATGCACACACACGTTGAGTTTTATATATATAGATTCCCACTAAATTCCTGTGTTAGGCGTGGGGTTGTTATAGTAATCCTGTGTACTCCATCAAGCCCTTTTTTTAACATGAGATCGTCTGAACAAAACAAAGGAGACAAAAACAGCTAATTTTACCATGGTGGCAGCCCAGATCACGCTCAGTCTCCTGTAGTGCCCACAAGACCCTTTAATATAACATTGTCCCATTGGTTAACTGTCTATATAAATTAATTTGTATTCATATACAATACAGCAGAGTACACAGAATTTGCATACGTCATTAGAAAACATTTTTATAATATATGAACATTGTGTTATTATAGGAGCTCCGCTACCAACTGTGCGCCCCAAGCGCACAAGGCGACAGGCCGCAGAGGAGGAGCAGGAGGAGGATGTGGAAGAGGAGGAGAGGGATGAGGAGCAGCCAGGGCCATCCACATCACCACCCCCAGCTCCTGTGGAGGAGCAAGAGGAGGAGCTGCACCCCCCCCCCGAAACTTCTGGTGGAGTAGTGGGTGACGAGGAAGAGGAGCAGGATGAGACGGTTAATTTTACCATCAATCAGGAGGGTAAATATGTGCACAGAGATTAATAAAATTTCAACAATAAAATGTAGCTCTAAAAATGGACAGCATTTAAAGCAGGGCTGTGGAGTCGGTAGATAAATTTTCCGACTCCGACTCCTCAGTTTTATGTACTTCAGACTCCGACTCCCCGACTCCCCGACTCCGACTCCTCTGTATTAATATGCGAATGTATTTTATAGATTCCTTGAGGGAAAGAAACGCAACCTACCACAGGACTACTGGCTGGGAAGCCAACAGTCTACTGTATTGCACAGTTTAAGCAAAAGACAAACACAATGAAAACAATCAAGTGACTGGATAGTAGAAGCAGGCATAAACATCAGGAACAGGATCTTTACCAGTTCAAAAATACAGACCACATTATTTGGTTGTTTTAGAACAAAAACAAAGCTTATCTATAATGAACCAAAAACAAAATCTGAAAAACCTAGAAATGGTTTATATTAATCTTGAAATGTAGTTCTAGGCTTAGCAAATGCAAATAAATGCAATGTAGAGTTCTAAGGAAGAGAATTGCCTCTGCCATATCCTCAATCATAGAGTCTCTTAAGTCCGACTTTATTATTTTTAGGGCTGAAAATAATCTTTCGTAACGGTCTTTGAAATCCAAATGTTTTTTTCTTATATCCTAACAGTTATAAAAAAGCTCAAGGGGAAACAAGCTGCCCTGAAAAATCTGACGCAGAGAATACTGGCAAATGAGCAGCAGATTCTTTTTTTTACGCGCCAAAATCAGCAGCTGGTGCAACAAATGGCGAAAACCATAGATGAGGTGGCAGAGCTTCAGAAGTTCATGTCTTCATTTTTATTTTATTTTTTGTTTTAATAAAAAATGTTATATTTTGCAAAGGTTTCATTTCTTATTGAAATTGTTAGTTTTTTAAACACATCTAACTTCACATCTAACACATCAACATCAACATCAACATCAACATCAACACATCTAGCTTAATAATAACCGAAAACATTTTATACTATTACTAGCTGAATACCCGGCGTTGCCCGGTCTTCCTATCTTAACCTTTTGGGGAGGAAAATCATAGTAATATAAATATACCCATCTTTTATATAAGGGTGTTGGTAAGGGTTAATTTAACTGTTATATATTTTTATTTGGCATATAAGTAATATGTATAGCAGGTATTATTGAAATATCTCTAGGCGTACAGAAGTTATGTGGGAACATACATTTCCCATTGATTTGCATGGGACTTTAAAGAAAAACCCTGACCCTCACAAATGGGGGTAGTTAAGGGATAAATTAACTATCAGTGGTATCAGTGAACAGCAGTGGTAATAGGAGTATATAGAGTGGGAAATAACTTTTTACATAGGTGTCTTGACTGAGCAGCAGCAGCAGTAGTAGTAGTAGTAGATACAGAGTCATATCACTTGGGCAGGAGGTGCCATGATGAACAGCAGTGGTAATAGGAGTATATAGAGTGGGAAATAACTGCTGACATAGGTGTCTTGACTGAGCAGCAGCAGCAGCAGCAGTAGTAGTATTAGCAGTAGTAGTTGATACAGAGTCATATCACTTGGGCAGGAGGTGCCATGATGAACAGCAGTGGTAATAGGAGTATATAGAGTGGGAAATAACTGCTGACATAGGTGTCTTGTCTGATCCAGAGGAGTCATGGGAGAAAGTCAGGTGGTCAGATGAGACCATAATATAACTTTTTGGTCATAATTTCACTAACCGTGTTCGGAGGAAGAATAATGATGAGTACCATGCCAAGAACGCCATCCCTACTGTGAAGCATGGGGGTGGTAGCATCATGCTTTGGGGGTGTTTTTCTGCACATGGGACAGGGTGACTGCACTGTATTAAGGAGAGGATGACCGGGGCCATGTATTGCGAGATTTTGGGCAACAACCTCCTTCCCTGAGTTAGAGCTTTGAAGATGGGTCGAGGCTGGGTCTTCCAACATGACAATGACCCAAAGCACACAGCCAGGATAACCAAGGGGTGGCTCTGTAAGGAGCATATCAAGGTTCTGGCGTGGCCTAGCCAGTCTCCAGACCTAAACCCAATAGAGAATCTTTGGAGGGAGCTCAAACTCCGTGTTTCTCAGCGAGAGCCCAGAAACCTGACTGATGTAGAGAAGATCTGTGTGGAGGAGTGGGCCAAAATCCCTCCTCCAGTGTGTGCAAAGCTGGTGTAAAACTACAAGAAAGGTTTGACCGCTGTAATTGCAAAGAAAACCTACTGTACCAAATATTAACATTGATTTTCTCAGGTGTTAAAATAGTTATATTCAGCACTGTAAATACATCAGGTCCGGGGCTCCATCAGGGAATGCATGACAAGGGACCCTTCAGCGCCCTGAACCGACGACGGGTGCCAGAAAGTCACCGCCGATCCAGGACTCATTCAGCTTTATGAATGTGAGTCTGTCCACGGAGTCTGTGGACAGACGGGTCCTCTTGTCCGTGACCACCCCACCTGCCGCGCTGAATGTCCGCTCAGATAGTACGCTGGAGGGGGGGCAAGACAATAACTCCAGCGCATACTGAGCGAGCTCGCGGCAGGTGTCCAATCTGGCAACCCAGTACTCCATGGGGTCGTCGGTGCTCATACTGTCAGAAGCACCGACGGACGCCATGTAGTCTGCCACCATGTGGGCCAGCCGCTGGTGGTGACTGCTGCTGCTGCTGGTGCTGGTACTGGGTCGCTCGGTTTGGAAGAACATCCTCATCTCATCCATTAGGTCCCCTGCTCGGCTGCTGCTGGGTGCAGCCACCTGCTGGGTGAGATGAGGGGGGACAACTGGAGGCCGGGGAGTTGCCTGCTCCAACCGGCTGACAATGCCTGCCTGCAGTTCCTCCATCCGGTGCTGCCTCCGGCTGGCTGGGATGAACTGCTCCAGTTTCCCCTTGCACCTGGGATCCAAAAGGGTGGCCATCCAGAAATCATCCCTCGCCTTGATGGTCTTAACCCGGTCAATGAGGTCCGACTCTTCATCCCTGAGGCGCTGCTGGTCACGCTCAGAGATGCCCAACCCCCGGACTATCGGTGCCCCCAACACCGGCTCTCCCTCCTGACCAGGCCCTGACTCCGGGATGACACCAGCAACCACCTCCTCCTCATCATCATCATCCTCCTCCTCCTCCTCGTCCTGGCCCTGGTCTCGGTGGAGCATTGCTGACTCCTCCTGCTCCACCAAGGCACTCTCCCCAGCTTCGAGCAGGCGATCTAGTGTCCTCTCCAGCATGAACACTATTGGCAGCACGTTATTGAGGCCGACATGCTCACTGCTGACCATCTTGGTCGCCTGCTCGAAGGAGGACAACACTTGGCAGACCTGGTGTATCTGCCCCCACTCTGCACAGGCGATGAAAGGGAGTTGTGGTGAAGCCCTCTCAGTGCGTAGGTCCATCAGGTACTCCCTCACCGCCCTTCGCTGCTCCCACAACCTCTTCAGCATGTGGAGGGTGGAGTTCCACCGCGTCACACTGTCCACAATCAGCCTGTGAAGGGGCAGACTGTAGTTCCGCTGCAACTCGGACAGGGACGCGGTAGCGGTTGGGGAGCGCCTGAAGTGGCTGGCAATCCTACGCGCCTTTGCCACAATGTCACTCAACCCGGGATAAGTGCGCAGGAACTTCTGCACCACCAGGTTGAGGACATGTGCCAGACAGGGCACGTGGGTCAGACTGCCAGCACTGAGGGCGGCGAGTAGGTTGCTGCCGTTATCGCAGACAACCATACCTGCCTGGAGCCTTCGGGGTGTCAGCCACTTCTGGACCTGAGCCTGAAGTGCTTTCAGCACTTCTTCTCCAGTGTGTCTCCGGTCCCCTAAACTAACAAGCTGGAGCACGGCCTGACAGCGCACGTGCCCCACACTTGAGTAGCTACGGGGGCGCTTGCTGGGAGGCTCAGCAGCTGCGGAGACAGTGGCTTGAGGGAGACCAGCAGTTCTCCCCTGGACCCCCCGGGGCGGCACCACAAGATCGGTTGCAGCCGATCCCTCACCGACGCCTCGGAGGGAAACCCAATGGGCCGTGAAGCTGATGTAGCGCCCCTGCCCATGCCTGCTGGTCCAGCCATCCATTGTCAGATGAACCCTGTCGCTGACAGCGTGATCCAGCGACAGGGTTACATTCTGCACAATGTGCTGGTGTAGGGCAGGGACACCAGTCCTGGCAAAGAAATGGCGGCTGGGGACACGCCATTGGGGTTGGGCCTGCTCCAACATCTGCCTGAAGGGGTTGCTGTCAACTATGTTGAAGGGCAGCAGATGTTGGGCAATAACCCTTGCCAGGAGCCCATTGAGGGAACGCACACGTCGGTCTCCAGGGGGGAAGGGAGTGGTGCGGTCAAAGGCGTCTGAAATCGACGCCTGGCGCCGGACGGCAGTGCGGGACACAGACGCGGAGGGTGCTGTGGAAGTAGAGGTCTGGCTGCCGGTACCAGTACCTCTACTAGAGGGAGCGGGGGGGCATGACCTGCTGGAAAGAGATGAAGATGTGGCAGGGGCTGCTGTACCCTGCTCACTTGTGGTGGTGGCGCTGCTACCACCACCACGCTTCATCTCGTCAAACACCCCCCAGTGGTTTATCCTCAGGTGCTGGTTCAGGGCTGTGGTACCCACCCGAGCCAAACACTTCCCTCTCTTCACCCTCACTTTACAGATCCGGCAGATGGCCACGGTAGGGTTGTCTGCCACCAGGGTAAAGTAGTTCCAGACAGGTGACTTCAGCACCGCCCTCCTGTCAGATGGGGTGACGCTTACTTGCACCTGCTGGGACTCGGTGCGCACAGGTGGAGCTGCCTGCTGCTGCTGCTGCTGCTGCTGCTCCTCCTGACACCTCCTGCTGCCATCACCAGTGGAGACCCTGACGATGGTCTCCCTGGTGGTGACCTGGCACACCGTTTCACCAGGGTGCCTACCTTCCCCGTCGTCACTGACGCAGTGAGCCGACGCGTCAGATGGCAACCATGATGGGTCACCCTCTTCGCCCCCAGAGATGTCAGACCAAGGGCTGAGATGTGTTGGTCTGAGGGAACCAACTGACATGGAGCCTCTAGCCTGGCTCCGCTGTCCCCTCACCCACGCCTGGGTCTGACTAGGTGCTGCTGTTTCCTGCACCAAAACAGCAGCACCAGTTTGAAGGGATGTCTCTGGGATACTGCCAGCAGGTATCCCATCCTCCTCATCCATCCCTTCAAAAAGGTCCTGACCATCAGGACAGAGCTGGAGGTCTGCCTGATGCATGGCCTCCCCCAAGATATCCCTCTCACTGTCGCTGTCGAACAGTAAGATGCTGGACTCTTGGGGGCTGGGGGGGGGTACTACAGGCACCGGTGTAATGGTGGTACTACTGTGAGTCGGGACCGACGACTCAGTGGCACTGCTGTGCCCCATGTAGTCCACCACTACTTCAGCCTGAGATGGCAATATCGGGCGGCTGCCCGATGGGAAGAACTCCCGGATCAGGCGGACTCCCCTTGCACCCGATCCTCTACCACTAGTAGGGGCACGAGAGGTACCCCGTGCTGGCAGCGACCCAGCACTGGGAGTAACTCCCCTACCCCTGCTGCCACGGCCACGGATGCCGCTCATGATTGCTGATGTGTGTGGGGGGGGTAAACTTTATTGGGGGGGGGAAATGTGAGGAAAATGTGTTTTTATGTGTTTTTTTTACAAGACAGGCACGCAGACAAAGACGTACACAGACAGCTACTAAACTATAATAAAAGTAGTACACCAAAGACAAGGACTACAAAATTAAAAAAAAAAAAAAGCACTAAACAAACACTAACTAACGTATTTTTTTTTTTTTTTTTTCACACAAAACACAGACACTAAACACACACTAAGCTAAGCTAGATGAAATAAATGTACACTAACAGTGTGTGCACTTACTACACAAAATTTAACTAAACTGAACAACACAAAACTTAGCTTTTAGAAAAGCTCTTTAGGAAAAACTAAGCAAAATGTGCACTGAAATCACTAGCAAATATCACTGAACAGCGAAGCTGCAAGATCAAACAGTAACACAAGATGAACAAAACTTAGCTTTGAAAAAAGCTCTTTTAGAAAGCTCAGCAAAATGTGCACTGAAATCACTAGCAAATATCACTGAACAGCGAAGATGCAAGATCAAACAGTAACACAAGATGAACAAAACAGCACAAAACGTAGCTTTGAAAAAAGCTCTTGGGTCTATTGCTTTGAAAAAAGCAGTTGATATACTGGAATATATGCACTGGAATCACTAAATAGCAATGCAGCACTATGCTGATGATGATATCAATCAATCAGGAACAAAGACACAGGAACACAGAAACAGCCTCCACACTCTCTAGCCAGCTTCTGAATCTGCAATGAAATGGTGCTGGGAGTGACCTTATATAATGTCCGTGCAGGCAGGTTCCTATTGGTTGCTAACCTCTGACAAGTGTGGAAGGAGAACTCTGATTGGCTCTGATGCAAAAGGGCGGAGAAAATAATCGCGCAATATTCCTATTGCCGAATATTCGCATTGCGAATATTCGGCAATATAAAATGATCGCTTCAGCTACTCGGCCCAAGGTCTCTAATCATACCAGCAATGCTTTTAGACGTCTATGGAGATCACTAGGATGTGATCTGTTTTAAAAATGAAACTGTAAAAATCGCTCTGATGCGGAAGATAGGGGCGAAGAAAATAATCGCGCGATATTGCGATTGCCGAATAATCGCATTGCGATTTTTCGGCAAAATTCAATGAACGCTTCAGCTACTCGGCCCAGGGTCTCTAATCATACCAGCAATGCTTTTAGACGTCGATGGAGATATCTAGGATGTGATCTGTTCTAAAAAAAAAATTGTAAAAAATCGAATATTCGGAATTGCGAATATTCACCGCGAAATTCGAAATATATCGCAATTTCTCGAATATGCTATATTCGAGTCGAATATTCGCAATGCGAATATTCGTGAGCAACACTACTGGTCGACAAGCAATTTAAAGAGCGTGCAAAGCAATGTCAAGAAGTGGATGCCAAAATCATATTTTTGGAGGACATAGAGAGAGTCCCAAGATAGGAAATTAGAGAATTTATTTTTTCTCTTTCATTGGTTGAACTAAATGGACTTTTTATAAACCTGACTATGTAACCCCTGATGTCTCATATTTCAGACAAAGGGACTAAGGACAGAGATTCCCCAGTCCCTTTATCTGCAGCCAAACAGCAGAGGGAAACCTGTGCAGTGATTAGGGTGTGCACACCTGGCACACCCTGTTCGCACGCCTATGACAGTAAGATTTTTTGCAATTACAGATGCAAAATAAGAACCAATAGCTGCAGCAAACAAGGTTGATGTGATAGGCAGAGCATAAATCATAAAAACAAGGGGCTCCCAAATACAGTATGTCACAGGCAGCTCCAGGTAAATATCCCTGTAGCTGAAGGGCAAAGAAAAGCCACCGTGAAAGTAAAAACTGTAACGCTGGTAGAGAGCAAGGTCTTGGAAGCTGTGCAGCACTGTAGATGCAAACAGCAACACAGACAATCCAACAGTGACACAGTGAATACTGAAATGTTGTACTTCTCCAAAGAATTTATCACTCTAAAATAGCACCAAATTCAGTACTGTATAGCAAAAAGATATAGCAGACAGTAATGCAAGAAACCAATAGCTGGAGAGTAAGGACTTCCCACCAATGTTGGCTTTGGTACTCTGCATTCCAGCTTCATTCTACAGAGATATTAACCTAGGGTAGTGATGGCGAACCTTGGCACCCCAGATGTTTTGGAACTACATTTCCCATGATGCTCAACTACATTGAAGACTGCATGAGCATCATGGGAAATAGAGTTCCAAAACATCTGGGGTGCCAAGGTTCTCCATCACTGACCTAGGGCAACCTCCTCTGTGGTGATCAAAAGTGGAAAGTAATGAATGTGGTGGTGGAGGATGTTAGGAAGATGTTAAAATACAATAGTTTAGCTTTGGTGGGGGAATCAACTTATTTCTCTTTTCCAGCCTGCGGTGTTGAATGAGAAAGATCTTAACATGTATGACCAGCTTAAATGGCTTTCAAACAAGTTAAGACAAAATAAACCAGAAATGTAAATTATAGTACATACCTTCATAATCAAAGAAAAAATAGGAAGCGTTTTTGGGCTGTTCAGATTTTTAGTCTTATACCTGCCAAAGGAGACAAAAAAAATTAACTTTTTTTAAACACAACATAATATTTGCCAAGAGACTGAAATATCCAAAGCTTAAAAAAAATGTACTTCTTATACAGCAAAGATACAAGCTATGTTTAATTTGTTTAAAACAAGTGCAATAATTAAAGTGGTTGCAAAGGCAGAAGGTTTTATACCCTAATTCTATGCATTAAGCAAAACAAAATCTTCTGGGTGCAGCACCCCCCCCCCCAGCCCCCCTCCTTACTTAAGCCCCATCCCAATCCAGCGATGTGCATGACAGTAGCGACATTCCTGGGTCCCTTTATCCTCATTGGCTCACACAGCAATTGGCTCCTGTTGCTGCCAGTCACAGCTAGTGAGCCTATGAGAAGAGAGTGGGAGGGACCGAGCCACACTGTGTGAATGGATTATGTCTATTCACAACAGGCGTCAAGTCCTGGGGAAAAAAGTGTGGGAACTCCCACCCAAGATCCACTCCCCCACCAAAATAAATAAATGATGCGCTCATATGCATAATTACTAAACCGCAAGTTCTTTCTAAATCCCAGGATAACTCACGGCAGACCTCTGCAATGTCTCCTGGGAACGATGACAAAAGCTCCCAGAAGACATTGTGGCATCGAGGAAGTGACGGAATACCCGCACACTACCTGATGAATCCATATACAGGAAGCGGCCAGTAACATAAAGGATTACTAAGGTTCGCCTGCTCCTGACAGTGACTCGAGCTGGGCATCGCCGCTTAGTGAAGGATTGGCTCGGGCGGCTCGGCTGCTCTCAGCTGCTCTAGTCCTGCAAAGGGAACTGAGTTCCTGCTGTGAAAAAAGTGCAGGAACTCCGTTCCCACACGTTCCCGCAGGACTTGAGCCCTGATTCACAATAGCTTGACTCGGGAGCGAGCCTGCTCGAGTGCCCAAGTGATTTTATGAAAAGCCTTTCTCCTTATTCGGGGGTCAACAATTTGTCAAATCGGGTCAATCCAATGGCGTTCACATCCCTGCCTTGCCGACCCTCAGTCTGAAGTACTCATCCCCACCTGTATAATCTTGTTGGGGAAAAAAATGAATATAAAAAAAACACACAAATCCATCGAGTTCAACACACAGAAAAAAAAAACACGCAAATGGAAACCTCTATACTCTATACCCACAGTTGACAGTTTAAAATATAAATAAAAATGATAACACCTTTCAGGATATTTCTATATAAAGATTATAAAACTGATGAATTATGAACGCTAAAGATGATCAAATCAACTCCTCAGTGGAACACTCAGGGCAAGATTGCTTTTTCCAAGAAAAAAAAAAGGCCTGCCGTGCATCCGGGTTTGCGTGGTGGCGATTGGAATAAGACCTTACTGCAGGTTGAGCAGCGATGGATCTTCCACCTACACGCAACCCGGCCCCCGGGTCTAAATGATGCCATCTCTTTCAGACCCTTCCTAGAGGGATTCACTTCAGGGGGGTCTGAATGGGAAGCAAATAATACAGATTCTGTCATTGCAACATAATCAGGTTCCACAACATGTGGATTTAATTAGGGCTGAAACAACGAATCGATTAATCGTCAATTTATCGATTATGAAAATAGTTGTCAACTATTTTCATAATCGATTAATCGGGAAGCCGATTAGTTTGCCTGCATACAGAATGTATTATTTGTTTGCATATCAGGAAATACAGTGTAGCACAGTACACCATCCATACATGTCAGTTAGTGCCTGAGAACTTGTGAAGAGCAATGCTTCATGGGACATATAGTCCTCGGCAGGAAGTGAGTGGCTCTAAAGGCATGAGTGTTTTTTTTACCTTACTATGGGGGCACTCTATATTACACTTTGCAGCTTGCTATTGAGGCACTCTGAAGGCAGGAGGAGCCAGAAGTGTCAGTGGGGGACCCCAGAAGAGGAGGAACCCGGGCTGCTCTGTGCAAAACCATTACACAGAGCAGGTAAGTATAACATTTGTTTAAAAAAAAAAATGACTTTAAAGATTATGTGCACGAAAGATCAGCATCTGACCCCAGAGAAGGTAGAGGCTGATAGACTGGAGGCAATAGAAGGTATTATAATTACTGTAGTTGGTTATTTATATTTACCACTGCATATGGATAGTTAAGAATAAATTGCCCTTTTTTTTAAACTTTACATATTAACTAAATTATACACCACACTGTTTTTAAGATTATCCGATTAGTCGAAACAATAATCGGCCAACCAATCGATTATGAAAATAATCATTAGTTGCAGCCCCAGATTCAATATCCATTGATTTTGATTTTGTTATACAAGGGTCTGATGGAATAGTTGGACCTTCTCTGTGATACATTATTGGCTACATTAGCCTGTGTTTTAATTACCATGGTGTCACAGAACTAGTAGACCAGACTGTGTGACTGCATAGAGGAGACCAAAAACACATATAAGTGAAAGAAAAAGGTTTTTATTAAAAAGGTGACAAACAAGTGAAAACAACCAGTGCACAACCCACAACAAATAGTATATACAAATGCAGGGGAGATAGCGTAATTGTAAATAAGCCAGGCTGAGGTCATACACCAGGGGATATCAGCAGGATGGGGGACAAGGAGCAAGATGGACAGGGAGAGCAAGGATGGATAGGCTGGGGGGCAGGGATCCAAAGGAAATCAGGATACAGACGGGACAGGTCAAGGAAGGGCTTGGGATAAGGATAAGGATCAGATCAGATCAGGTCGGGTCGGGTCGGGCAGGGCCATCTTTTCCATTGGGCACGCTGGGAAGTTGCCCGGGGGCCCTGCTTGCCTGGGGGGCCCCACCGGCTGCCCAGCAACTCCAGTAAAAAATTGTGGAGAGTGACGGGTTAGAACTGCCCATGCCCAATTTGCGGAAATCACAGAGAAGATCCGGTCCTCCACGAGTGCGGGGGGTTGCTGATATAAAAAAATGTAAGGGGGCACTGATATAAAGGTTCCCCCCAAAATATTAGTGACCCCCCTTACCTTAGTGTATTTACTCACCAGAGTGCCCCCCACATCAGAGTTCCCCTTTACATCAGAGTCTGCAGGATTCCCCCTTACAATGCAAGGGGGAACTCAGTCTGCGGACCCTGATGTAAGTGGGAAAGAGAAAGCAGTGGACTCTGATATAAGGTTGTCTCTGGTCACCAGAGCCCCCCTCCACATCAGAGTTCCCTCCTTAGATCATGATCTGCAGCGTTCCCCTTTACATAAGAGTTCCCTTTCACTGTAAGGGGGAATCCTGCAGACTCTGATGTAAGAGGAAACTCTGTGCTGGCTGGGTTATAGTAACCTGACCTTCATGTCAATGAAGACATTTTTTTTTACTTTTGTTTAACTTAAACACATTGCTAATAGCACTAGCTACTGTATATGTTTATAGTTTAAATACTGACATTTGCATTGTTCGGCACTGAAAACTGTAATTTTAGGTACTTTTTTTGCACTGGCAGTAAAAAATGTGGTTCTGCCAGTAAATTTTATGATTTTTGTCAGTAAATTCTCGTGCGCGATTGTGTAGACAGGGCCCCTGTGCACTGTATTGCCCGGGGGGCTATAATGCTCTTAAGATGACACTGGGGTCGGGTTGGGTCAGAAGCAGGCTCAGGGTCAGGATTGCAGGCTCAGGGTCAGAAAGAGAGATACCAAGGCGAGGTGTGCTTGCACTCGCTGGGTATAAATAGGGATGTCAGTGATTGGCTTCAAGTCACACCTGAGCGCAGCAAGAGCCGTACGCTCCACACTGCCAGGATCTATCCGCTGGTGTAGACCAGTACTGCGTCCCAAAGATGATATAACACCAGCAGGGAGAAGTTTTCCTGACAGTTCCAAACTGCCAGGAGACACCTGCTGGTGAACCACAGTACTGCGAGCCAACTAATAATAATAAAAATTAACAGCGGGAAGTACCCCCCCTCAAAGGAGCGTCCTCCGGACGCTCCAACTAAAAGTCCATGGTGACAAACTGGGAAACAGGTAAAGTCACATCAGGTTGGATATGAGGAAAGTCCATGGCTTTAAACGAAATGAAAAGCAGCTTGAGCTGAGCAGTGGGTACAGACACATCCGGGCAGACAGCGGGCACATCCGGCTGGAAAGTAGGCACATCAGGCCGGAAAGCAGGCACATCCGGGCAGACAGCGGGCACATCAGACTGGAAACCAAGCTTATCCGACTGGGAAGTGGGCACATCAGACTGGGAAGTGGGCACATCAGACTGGAAAGCGGGCACATCAGACTGGAAGGCAGGCACATCAGGCTGGAAGGCAGGCACGTCAGGCTGGAAGGCAGGAACCGGGACACCATTCTTGAAAACTGGCACCAGGACACCAGGTTTGAAGACAGGCACCAGGACACAAGGCTGGGCAGCAGACAGGAACACCTCAGGCTGGGCAGCAGACAGGAACACCTCAGGCTGGGCAGCAGACAGGAACACCTCAGGCTGGGCAGCAGACAGTGGCAGATCAGGCTGGGCAGCAGACAGTGGCTCATCAAGCTGGGCAGCAGACAGTGGCTCATCAAGCTGGGCAGCAAACAGTTGCTCATCAAGCTGGGCAGCAGACAGTGGCTCATCAGGCTGGGCAGCAGACAGTGGCTCATCAGGCTGGGAAACGGGCACCACAACCTCGGGCTGCAACACTGGCACCTCGGGCTTCAACACTAGGACCTCAGGCTGGGTAGCTGGCACTGGAAAGTCAGGCTGGGTAGCTGGCACTGGAAAGTCAGGCTGGGTAGCTGGCACTGGAAAGTCAGGCTGGCTAGCTGGCACTGGAAAGTCAGGCTGGCTAGCTGGGACTGAAACGTCAGGCTGGGTGGCTGGCAATGAAACGTCAGGCTGGGTGGCTGGCACTGAAACGTCAGGCTGGGTGGCTGGCACTGAAACGTCAGGCTGGGTGGCTGGCACTGAAACGTCAGGCTGGGTAGCTGGCACTGGGATGGCAGGCTGGGTGGCTGGCACTGAGACATCATGCTGGGGTAGCTGGCACTGGGACATCAGGCTGGGTAGCTGGCACTGGGACATCAGGCTGGGTAGCTGGCACTGGGACGACAGGCTGGGTAGCTGGCACTGGGACGACAGGCTGGGTAGCTGGCACTGGGACGACAGGCTGGATAGCTGGCACTGGGACGTCAGGCTGGGTAGCTGGCACTGGGACGTCAGGCTGGGTAGCTGGCACTGGGACGTCAGGCTGGGTAGCTGGCACTGGGACGTCAGGCTGGGTAACAGGCAAAGAGTTGGTAGACTTAGATGGGTCATCAGGTTCAACTGGCATGAACGCAGGCTGGAGCAGGTTGGTCGGTGTGGAGGCAGGGTGGGTTACTGGCAAGATGGTGTGGGTCGGGAAGTACTTCCACTTCTTTTTAGGTTTAGTCACTGCAGATTTGCAAATAACGGGAGGGATGTATGAAAAGGATGGAATTGAGTAAGAGGAAGGACTGGAATGCGGCAGAGACATGAGAACAGTGGCTGGAGGAGGTTTTTTGTGGAGTTGTTACAGGTGGAAGGGAAGAAGCAGGTGGATTGAAGGTGGGGTAGGTGCAACAAGTAGACACTGGGTAATAATATTTGTCAGGAAGCTGGGTAAACTGGGCTGTAGCTGGGGTTGCCATAGGCGATGGACGGATAGATTATTGGGAAGGCAGGTGATTAATGGCAGGGCTGGAATGTAGTGGCTTGGATGAATTCAGGAGATCTGACCATGCCTGCAGCACAGGTTGAACAAAAGCTGGTTCACACACACCCTTTCTAATCAGAGACTGCACTGAACCAATACAATCAGATAACTTCTGCTGGGGACAAGAGAAATAATGTTAATCGAAAGAAGCCGGATCATCCTCCATTAACCATACCAGGGATTCAACTTGGTCACGACTGAAGGGGGGAGAGAAATCATCACTTCCATCGGGAAAAAACAACAGGGCCAGCTTTACACATAACCGGATTAACGGCTGAACATCATTAAAAGACATACAGTGGGGATCGAAAGTTTGGGCACCCCAGGTAAAAATGTATATTAATGTGCATAACAACATCAAGGAAAGATGGAAAAATCTCCAAAAGGCATCAAATTACAGATTATAAATTCTTATAATATGTCAAAAAAAGTTAGATTTTATTTCCATCATTTATACTTTTAAAATTACAGAAAACAAAAAAATGGCGTCTGCAAAAGTTTGGGCACCCTGCAGAGTTAATATCTTGTACTGCCCCCTTTGGCAAGTATCACAGCTTGTAAATGCTTTTTGTAGCCAGCCAAGAGTCTTTCAATTCTTGTTTGAGGTATCTTTGCCCATTCTTCCTTACAAAAGTCTTCCAGTTCTTTGAGATTTCTGGGCTGTCTGTCACGCACTGCTCTTTTAATGTCTATCCATAGATTTTCAATTATGTTGAGGTCAGGAGATTGTGAAGGCCATGGCAAAACCTTCAGTTTACGCCTCTTGATGTAATCCCCCGTGGATTTTGAGGTGTGTTTAGGATCATTATCCATTTGTAGAAGCCATCCTCTCTTTAACTTCAGCTTTTTCACAGATGGCATCAAGTTACCATCCAAAATTTGCTGAAATTTTATTGAATCCATTTTTCCTTCTACTCATGAAATGTTCCCTGTGCCACTGGCTGCAATACAACCCCAAAGCATGATTGATTCACCCCCATGATTAACAGTTGGACAGAGGTTATTTTCATGAAATTCTGTGCCCTTTCTTCTCCAAACGTACCTTTGCTCTTTCCGGCCAAAAAGTTCTATTATAACCTCATGGGTCCACAGAACTTGTTTCCAAAATGCATCAGGCTTGTCTATATGTTCATTTGCAAAGTTCAAAACGCAGATTTCTGTGGTGAGGACATAGAAGAGGTTTTCTTCTAATGACTCTTCCATGAAAACCATATTTGTACAAGTATCTATTTATAGTGGAATAGTGTACCACAACTCCAGTGTCTGACAGATCTTTCTGGAGGGATTGTGCAGTCAAACGTGGGTTTTGAATTGCTTTTCTCACAATCCTGTGAGCTGTTCTGTCTGATATTTTTCTTAGTCTTCCAGATCTTGCTTTAACTTCCACTGTTCCTGATGACTGCCATTTCTTAATTACATTCCGAACAGAGGATATTGACATCTGAAAAGGCTTTGCTATCTTCTTATAGCCTTCAGCTTTGTGAGCGTCAACTATTTTCAGTTTCAGTTTTCTAGACAACTGCTTAGAAGAACCCATGGTGCTGACTGTTGGGGCAAGGTCAGATGAGTCTGGGCATTTAAAACCTTTGAGATTGACATCACCTGGTCTTCCCAGACAACGATTGAGAACAATCCATGACACTGGCAGGTCTCAGCTTTGCAAAGGGGGCAGTGCATGCTATAAATTATGCAGGGTGCCCAAACTTTTGCAGACACCATTTTTTTTGTTTTCTATAATTTTGAAAGTGTAAATGATGGAAATAAAATCTAACTTTTTTTGACATATTATAAGAATGTCTAATCTGTAATTTGATGCCTTTTGGAGATTTTTCCATCTTTCCTTGGCTTCGTTATGCACATTAATACAAATTTTTACCTGGGGTGCCCAAACATTTGATCCCCACTGTATAGCCCTGATCCACCAAGAAATGAGCCGATTGGACAGTTTCCATCAGCCGGTCACTAGTCCACCCTTCTAAAACCTGGCGACAATATTCCTCATTGAAATCCATATTAGAAAAACGCACCACACCAGAATGGTTCCTCAATGCAGGCACGTCTGGTCAAGGAGTGGCCTTGGTATACTGTCACGGAACTAGTAGACCAGACTGTGTGACTGCATAGAGGAGACCAAAAACACATATAAGTGAAAGAAAAAAGGTATTTATTAAAAAGGTGACAAACAAGTGAAAACAACCAGTACACAACCCACAACAAATAGTATATACAAATGCAGGGGAGATACTGTAATCGTAAATAAGCCAGGCCAAAGTCATACACCAGGGGATATCAGCAGGATGGGGGACAAGGAGAAAGCTGGACAGGAAGAGCAAGGATGGATAGGCTGCGGGGCAGGGATCCAAAGGAAATCAGGATACAGACGGGACAGGTCCAGGAAGGGCTTGGGATAAGGATAAGGATCAGATCGGGTCGGGTCAGAAGCAGGCTCAGGGTCAGGATTGCAGGCTCAGGGTCAGGAAGAGAGATACCAAGGCGAGGTGTGCTTGCACTCGCCGGGTATAAATAGGGATGTCAGTGATTGGCTTCAAGTCACACCTGAGCGCAGCAAGAGCCGTACGCTCCAAACTGCCAGGATCCACCCGCTGGTGGAGACCAGAACTGCATCCCAAAGATGATATAACACCAGCAGGGAGATGTTCTCTTGACAGTTCCAAACTGCCAAGAGACACCTGCTGGTGAACCACAGTACTGCGAGCCAACTAATAATAATAAATATTACCAGCAGATGCAACCTTTCCTGACACATGGGTTATTAGTGGCAATGTTTTTCTTGGTTTCTGTTTTCCTTTTTGCATACTACAATATGGTTCTTATGCTTGTATATATATGGTGATTTAATATTGTATATTCTATGTATGTCTGGACTATTCTCCATTGAATTCAACTTTCTCCATAAAATGTATGTATGCATAATACCATCATGTTTCTTGTCCTTTATGTATTTCCTCCCTCTGATGTGAGTTGATGGACATTTGTGCCCTTTTGCCGCTATGGACTCAGAGACCCATGTTCCACACTTCTCCTGGGAGGTACATGCTCATCTTACCGCAGTTCTCGCACTCGGTGCATGGGAGCCTTGCAGCGCTCACTTCCAATGGGTGTTGCGTTAGGCCTCCAAATTCAGTTGTCCATGTCCCGTCTCCTCATGGGGCCGTGTTCCAACCTGGAGGATGTGACGTTGCGGCTTGTCGCTCCATCTGTCTATCTCATGGCTGGGGGGCGGACCTCTGCGCCGGGGACTCGGAGGGCACCGCCTCCATTTAGCCCCTCATTCCCTTCAACTCTGTGAGGCAGCCAGCTGATAGCAATCAGCTGGAATGAGAGCAGCATTTAAGATCCCAGTCGGGACTCTTAATCTTTGTTCTGCTCCCGGTACGAAGGGATGTGTTCAGCCTGCACTGCTAAAAGGTAATCACCATAGCTCTGTCCCTTACTATTTTTCCTTACCATACAGCAAGTGTAATAGCACTATTCCAATAATATTATGGATGGTGCTCTGCATATTTGTATATCTTGCTGGAACCTTTTTGGTGATATATGGTTTTGCATGATAGTGGTTTTAATTTAGAGCCTTATATCTATCATGCATACATATTTTTCTATAATCCATTGAAATCCTGTTTTTTTTTTTTTAAATCTCTTTTATCTGGTATAATTTTTTGTACCTTTAAATTTCCCTATTTTTTAGACCAAGTTTTTGGCCGGTTTACCTTGCAGTGCAAAAGTCTCAAATGAAAAATACACAGGGATGGGGTTCAGCTTCCCTGATGTGGTGTTTCTATCTGCATATTTAACCTCCCTGGCGGTATGATTCTGTCAGAAAAAACATGCTAAAAGCGGTACCATTATTTGCAAGGAAATTTGGCGTTTTATATTGTAGGTCTGTAATTTTTAGAAATAACTCACTTAAATCTGACCAAACAAGATTCTAATAGGCATCCCAGGTATGACATTTTTTTAAAAACAAAATTATAAATTATAATATAATAAATAATTATAAATAATTATCACAAATAATAATATAATTATAATAAAAATTATTCAATAATGTAATCAAATCAAAATCACTGAAATTTGCTCAGTTGCAGAATTGTTGCTGTCATTATTTTTTTTTTTTTATGACGAATTTCCCCACAAATCGCTATCGCACAATTCTGCAAGTGATTATAATTTATTATCGCTGTTTTTTAGCTGATCTAAAACTATTTTTGACATAAAGGGACACTTTTGGTTGCTATGGACAATCTACAGTTTGCAGGCAGAAAGAAACGTTTTTATTATATAAAATGACATGCATGACACAGGACAGACCACTAGGGACAGGGGGGGGTGTGTTTTTTTTACATACAGTACTGTAATCTATAAGATTACAGTATACTGTATGTATTGTGTTTGTTTACTTTTTTGAATTTGGCGCCGTTCTCCGTCCCCGTGCGTCGTAACGTCGCAGGGAACGGAGATCGGCGTCACACGGAGGCACTGTGTGAATCGAGCGAGGTCCTGCTCGCTCACACAGCGCGGTGGCATCGCTGGATCCAGGGACAAGGTAAGTAACTTGTGCCTGTGGATCTAGCGAGGCAAGCCCGAGTCTGACTCGGGGTTTCCGCTCGCAGCAGGAAAATCTAACCCCGAGTCAGACTCGGGAAGACCGCCAGGCAGGTTAAGGGAACACAGAGGCCGGCAGGTCTTTGAACCTACCGTTTGGTTACAGGCGCCCTTTGTGCTCGACTGCGGTGCATTTTCTGGGCATGGCCCTCTCCGGATGATCTTTTATGTCTTTCCTCATCCACGGGCAGCGAAGGCTCACTCATGTCTATCAAATGGATGTCTTATACTGAACTTTCCAAACAACAATGGTTAGCATGTGGATTCTTCTTTTTGAATAATATGTGTATGGAGTAATTCTCAGTACATGTAATGTATCCACATGATATTCGGCAATATAAATGCTTATTTTTGTCTTGTTTTATGTTAAAATTTCAGATCACAATTTATACTACCACTAGCCCCTGAAGAAGAGGTTAACAATCTACCTACAGCCTCGAAACATGTCGGCACATTGTGTCCTGTTGCACATATCAGGACTGAGATAGTGGTTATGTTTTTCATGTGATACTGTTAGGTAGATTCACGTACCTTGGCCTAAAATTTGCATGGCCTAGCCTAGCCTTTTTAGGCTACACCGCCGTAAATTATTTAGGCTAGTAGTGATTCACAAACCACTTACCTGCTAATCTACGGCGGTGTAGCCTAAAACGAGCGGGCGTAAGCGCGCCTAATTCAAATTGCTTGGAGGGGGGCGTGTTGTATGGAAATGAGGCTTGACCTCACATTTTTTGACGTTTTTTGACACTGCGCATGCGCCGGGCGACTACATTTCCCAGTGCGCATTGCGGCTAAGTACACCGTACGGGCCTATTGATTTTGACGTGTACGTAAACGACGTAAATCCCGATTCGCGGACGACATGCGCAAACAACGTAAAAAATTTGAATAGATGGAATAACTTTAGGCGGCCTATCCCTTACAGAAACTACGTAATGCGACGGTGTAGGCCTGGCGTTCGTTCGTGAATCGGCGTATCCCCTCATTTACATAATCTACGCCGGCCGCAATGGAAGCGGCATCTAGCGGCCAACAGAAACATTGCAAGCTAAGATAGAACGGCGCAAGCCGGCCTATCTTAGCTTTGTTTAAGTGTATCTCTGTTTGAGAATACACTTAAACAAACGCCGGCGTAGATTCAAAGTTTGGTCGGCTTATCTACTGATAAGCCGGCCTAACTCTTTGTGAATCTACCTATGTGACTCTTGTTGTTATTATATGGTCTATGTTTTGTCTAATGTACATCCATTTGTCACTGTTTTTATATTTTGATACTGTTTATTTTTTATAATAAAACACACAATTTTGATAACAATTTTGGCTCCCCAAGTCCCTTCGCCCTTTAAAGTCCCAACAGAGTACCCTATCCAATTGGATGTGGGCAGAGTGTCTTGTTTCAAATCAGTCTTTGTTACGCTTCTACTTGCCATGCAGTCCAGGACACAGCGGAGGTCCCCAGCATGACTGATCCTCCTCTATAGATGACAGATGACCACACCATGCCACCCTTCCAGACACCCAGTGACCTCTCACCCTGTCTCCCCAGATCACTGGCAGCCTCACCAGACAGGGAGGACATTATGCACAGCCCAGCGCTCTCAGCTTCACCCTTAGCTCCCATCTCATCCAGCGCTCTGTGCTTCAGCCCAGGGGACATGGAGGGACAGAGGCCGCCATCAGAACACAGTGAGTACAGAATTGCACGCAGCAACCACAGGGTCTCCCTCTCCATGTCTCCTCTGAACAAAGACTGTGGGCTTTTTTGCAGCAGCTACCCACAAGAACCAATTTGGAATCCCTTGTTCAGAGAATGGAGACAGCCATGAAGGGCGAGATATAAGCTATCAGACAGGATGCAGCCGTGCTGGACTTCTGTGTCACTGTAGTAGAGCAGGACCAGGATATAGGGGCTGATTTACCAAGCCTTTACTCCATGACTCATGGAGTAAAAGCAGGAGTAGCAGCCGTTTTGACATTTACTATTGAAATACGCTGCTAGTGAAGTGTATTTCAATAGTTACTAAAGTGCTCAGTGCGCCCAGGAGAGGGCGCATTGTGCGCCTGATAGACCTGGCGCACGGCACATTGAAATGTAAATATCGGGGATTCGGGCGGGAGTTTATTAGGGGAGGGAGGGGGGTGATGCAGGGGAAGTGAAGTGACATGTGTTTGAATGTGTGTTTTGCGGGCCGAATTGAAAGTGAAAGTGTTTTTTGGAAACCAATCCCCGTACGCTTGCACAGTGCGCCTGAACCTCGGGAGGTTCATTTTCATACTGGGCATGCGTAGAGGGAAATTTCAGGGATTCCCGTGCGCCTTGTCATTACGCCGAGAAAATCTTGGTAAATACCAAGTGGCGTACCCGTGATTGCGCTGCGTGACGCGGCGCACGGGAATCTCCGAACGGTTTTCAGCCTGCGCTGACCATGAAGGGGAACTCCGCGCCAAATTCCAAACTTGAAATCGGCGCGGGTCCCCCTCCAGGGGTACATTAGGCTCTTAGGCTTGGTCTGGAACGTGATCCCCCAGATCCAAACCAAGCCCTCACCCCAGGCACGCAGTCTGGCCCGGACAGGAATGGGGGTGGGGACGAGCGAGCGCCCCCCCTCCTGAGCCGTACCAGACCGCATGCCCTCAACATGGGGGAGTGTGTGCTGTGGGGGAGGGGGGCACTGCACCCCCACCCCACAGCACTCTTGTGCCCATGTCGATAGGGACAAGAGCCTCTTCCCGACAACCCTTGCCATTGGTTGTCGGGGTATGCGGGCGGTGGCTAATCGGAATCTGCGAGCCCCCTTTAATAAGGGGGCCCCCAGATGCCAGCCCCCCACCCTATGTGAATGAGTATGGGGTACATCGTACCTCTACCCATTCACCTGGGGGAAAATGTAAAGTAAAAAAACACACAACACAGAATAAAATAATTTATTAGTCAGCTCCGGGGCCCCCCCCCCTTTCTTCTTTAGCTCTTTTTGAAGGGGGGGGTTTCTTCTCTCCCAAACTTCCGCCGGGACCCTGGGCTTCGGCGATTTCTGCCGGGGGAGGGCGCCATCCCTCGGTCCTCTCCGGAGCCTTCCGCCCGGGGCCCCCACCCCATTTAAGCTCTTTTACATTAGGGGGGGGCATCCGGACTTCGGCGACTTCTGCTGAGGGATGGCGCCTATCCCCCGGTCTTTCCGGTGCCTTCCGCCAGGGCTCCGATCTTGTTCGTCTTCTGCCGGGGGTGCGCCAACTCCCCGTTTTTTTCTCTGCTGTCTTCCCTCTTCTACCTGTCTCCTCCGGGGGACAGGGCTTTCTTTTCGCTTCTTTCTTCTCTGTTCCATCTTCTGCCTGTCTCCCCCGTGGAGCCAGGGCTTTCTTCTCTGTTCCCTCTTCTGCCTGACTCCTCCGGGAGCCAGGGCTTTCTTTCCGCTTTCTTTCCTGTTCCCTCTTCTGCCTGGCTCCTCCGGGGGACAGGGCTTGTCTCCGCTGTGTTCTTCCTTTTCTTCCATTCGATGTTGACACGACGAGGTTCCGCGCTGACATGCCGTGTGAGCGGTGGGCATCGACTTATATAGGGCAATGCCACCATGTGACCCCAACCCATGTGACATCACATTCCCTGGGCATGATGGGCATGTGATGTCACATGGGTTGAGGTCACATGGTGGCATTGCCCTATATAAGTCGATGCCCGCCGCTCACACGGCATTCCAGCGCGGAACCTCGTCGTGTCAACATCGAATGGAAGAGAAGGGAGAACACAGCGGAGACAAGCCCTGAGCTCCCGGAGGTGCCAGGCAGAAGCGGAAGGCACCGCAGAAGCCCGGAGGGTGGTGCCCTCCAGCGGAAAACGACAAAGCCCGGAGCCCTCCCCCATAGGCAAGGAGCCTCATGGTGAAGGGGGCTCCGGCAGAAAACGACGAGGCCCGGAAAACAGCACGGGGGGGGCTACAGTACCCCCCCCCGGCAGAAATCGACGAAGCCCGGAGCCATCCCCCATAGGCAAGGAGGAGCCTCATGGTGAAGGGGGCTCCGGCAGAAAACAGCACGGGGGGGCTACAGCACCCCCCCCCGGCAGAAATCAACGAAGCCCGGAACCCTCCCCCATAGGCAAGGAGCCTCATGGTGAAGGGGGCTCCGGCAGAAAACGGGGGGGCAGGTGCACCCCCCCGCAGAAACCGACGAAGCCCGGGACCCTCCCCCATAAGCAAGGAGCTTCATGGTGAAGGGGGTCCCGGCAGAAGACGGGGGGTAGGTGCACCCCCCCGCAGAAACCGACAAAGCCCAGGACCCTCCCCCATAAGCAAGGAGCTTCATGGTGAAGGGGGTCCCGGTGGAAGACGGCGAAGCCCGGGGCCTAATGGGGTGGTGGTGGGGGGCCCCGGCAGAAGACCCCCAGCTGATTAATAAATTAATTTTTAAATGTGTGTGGTGTATTATTTTTTTACATTTTTTTTCCCCAGGTGAATGGGTAGGGGTACAATGTACCCCATACTCATTCACATAGGGTGGGGGGCGGGAATCTGGGGGCCACTTTATTAAAGGGGGCTCTCAGATTTTGATAAGCCCCCCGCCCGCATACCCCGACAACCAACGGCCAGGGTTGTCAGGAAGAGGCTCTTGTCCCTATCGACATGGAGACAAGAGTGCTGTGGGGGGGCAGTGCCCCCCTCCCCCACAGCACACACTCCCCCATGTTGAGAGCATGCGGTCTGGTACGGCTCAGGAGGGGGGGCGCTCGCTCGTCCCCACCCCCATTCCTGTCCGGGCCAGACTGCTTGCCTGGGATGAGGGCTTGGTCTGGATCTGGGTGGGGACCCCACGCTGGTTTTCGGCGTGGGTTTAACCCCTCACGTTCCGGACCAAGCCGAAGAGCCTAATGTACCCCTGGAGGGGGACCCACGCCGGTTTCTTGTTTGAAATTTGGCGCGGAGTTCCCCTTTATCCCGGTCCTGTCAGGGGGGGAAATGCCTGATCGTCTGTTCATACAATGTATGAACAGCAATCTGTCATTTCCCCTAGTCAGTCCCACCCCCCCCCCCTTACAGTTAGAACACACCCAGGGAACATAATTAACCCCTCCCTCGCCCCTAGTGTTAACCCCTTTCCTTGCCAGTGACATTTTCATAGTAAGAAATGCATTTTTAGAACATTGGTCGCTAGAAAAATGCCAATGGTCCCAAAAATGTGTCTGCCATAATGTCGCAGTACCGATAAAAATCGCTGATCGCCGCCATTACTAGTAAAAAAATATATAATAAAAAACCCAAAAAACTAAACACTATTTTGTAGACGCTATAATTTTTGCGCAAACCAATCAAACGCTTATTGTGATTTTTTGGAGCCAAAAATATGTCGAAGAATACGTATCGGCCTAAACTGAGGGGAAAAAAATATTATTTTTAGATAATTTTGGGGATATTTATTATAGCAAACAGTAAAAATGATTTTTTTTGGTTAAAAAAAAATGTCGCTCTATTTTGGTTTAGAGCAACAAAAAAAAAAAAATAGGCAGAGGTGATCAAATACCACCAAAAAAAATAATCTATTTGTGGGAAAAAAAAGGGCGACAATTTTGATTGGGAACCACGTCACACGACCGCGTAATTGTCAGTTAAAACGACGCAGTGCCGAATCACAAAAACTGGCCCGGTCATTGACCAGTAATATGGTCTGGGGCTCAAGTGGTTAAAAATTAACAAAACACTAAAGTTAGCCCAATTTTTGGTGATAATGGGGCTAACTTTAGTGTTTTGTTAATTTTTAACCACTTGAGCCCCAGACCATATTACTGGTCAATGACCGGGTCAGTTTTTGTGATTCCGCACTGCGTCGTTTCTAACTGACAATTGCGCGGTCGTGCGACGTGGTTCCCAATCAAAATTGTCGTCCTTTTTTTTTCCCCACAAATAGATAATTTTTTTTGGTGGTATTTGATCACCTCTGCCTTTTTTTTTTTTTTTTTTTGGCTATAAACCAAAATAGAGCGAATTTTTTTTTTTAATCAAAAAAAATAATTTTTACTGTCTGCTATAATAAATATCCCAAAAATTATCTAAAAATAATCTTTTTTTCCCCTTAATTATTATTATTTAGTTTTTTTACGTAATAATTCACTAAGACCTCCCCTTCAGGCTGGAAAGCATGAGTTCAGGAAAAAAAAAAAAAAAAAGCTCTCATGCCATTGCAGCTTTGTTCCTACATGTGTGATGAACTGAGTCTGCTCAGACACAAAAAAAATCCTTTCTTTTTAAAAGGTGAAAATCACTTGGATGCTCATAGAGCTTGGTTGGGTTATTACCAGGTGTAAGCACTTACAAGCTCACCCAAACTAGAGACTGAAATTTGTTCATGTGATTTCAATTGCTTCATTACTAGCACATGTTATAAAAAGCTGTTGCTAAACAGAAATGTGGTTTGTTGCATGTTTATTTTTATTTTGCCAATGTTTTTTGTTTATTTTTAAATGATGTTCACTTTGATGTATTTGTCTCTGCTGCCTTTTGATAAAAATTTCTGAAGATGTTGGGACGGTTAACCTGTTTATTTTGATTTTTGAAATGTATTTTTGTTTGTGTGTTTGTTTGTTTGTTTTTTTGCTTTCCTTGTTTTGTTGACCAATAAAAATTACTTTCAAATTTTGAAGTTTTGTTTTTTGTTACTTTTTCATGCTACATATTTTGACAGCTGCAGCTGAAATAGGTTTGGGCCTAACAAATTAGGTGTGATTTTTGTCTAAGCTTCTTTCCTGGTGTGTAATCATGAAATGTTTGCCATGTTTATTCTCCATGAATTTAAAGACAAAGTGGTAAGTATTTTCTTTTTACTGCAGTGGTCCTCAGCCCTCAAGTACCCCCGACAGGACATGTTTTGTGGATTTCTCTTATCAAGAATTGCTGTCCAGACTGTCTTTTAAAGCACATGTGCAAGATGAAGGAAAACCTGCAAACATGGCCTGTGGGGGGGGGGGGGCTATTGGTGGACAGGCTTGAAGTGCTGATTTACAGCACTGTGCTTAAATCTAGCGCAAGGCAATCCTATTCTAATTGTGGGTGTTTGAGGGAAGCCAAGTGAGTGTTAGAACCCCTGCTTGTGTTTTTTTTGGGTTGAGCTTTGTGTCCCTTTTCTTAAAATTGGCTTCACTTCCTGTCACACAGCTGAACAGGAAGTGAGGTTAAAACCCTACCAGTGTCTTTTCTTGGGGACACAGGTCAATCTAACTAGTGTCCCCATTAAGCAAATTACACTCCAGCACTGCTGTGTACACCCCAAATCATGGGTCTTCAAACTACGGCCCTCCAGTTGTTCAGGAACTACAATTCCCATCATGCCTAGTCATGTCTGAATGTCAGTGCATTACAAGGCCTCATGGGATGTGTAGTTCTACAACAGCTGGAGGGCCGTAGTTTGAGGATCCCTGCCCCAAATGATTATTTAGTTTGGGGTTTAGTAAAGGCAAAGCCACTCTGCAGTACAAGTGTAGTGGCTGAAAATCAGAGAGGAAGCACTCACGGTTTTAACATCCAATCCTGTAGAAGCAAAGTTGTTTTGTTTTCTTCCTTGCTTTGCACTTGTAGTGCAAAGTGGATTTGCCTTTAGTAAATGGACCCCAAAGTCCAAGATCCCTAATAATTTGGGGTGTACACAGCAAAATGCTAGAGTGCAATTTACATAATGGGAAACTATTTAGATTGATCTCTGTGTCCCCAAGAAAAGATATTAGTAAGGATTTACCCTCACTTCCTGTTTGGCTATGTGACAGGAAGTGAATGAATTTGAATTAGAAATGGTGAAGACACCTCACAAATGTTGTCACTATCAGGGGTGCAGACATCCCCAAAAAATGAGCAGATAAATACAAAAATATTAATTTGCAAATAAGTATTAACATTGGGTGGTGTTTGTGGGTGGCCCTAACACACACATTCATACATATTAGCAACGCTGTATCCTGGCCTATTGGCATGGTTATATTTTTTTAGGCCTCTCAATAAAACTCTCTGAAATTTGTGCCTAAACTATAACTATAATCAACACTTTTTATTTTCTTTAATTTTGGATAGAGTGAGGGAAGGTTATAGGTCCTGTCAATTGGGGAGATTTGCCTTCACTTCCTGCCCCATAGCCAAACAGGAAGTGAGAGAAACTATGCAAATTAACGGAATCCAGTAACCCCCCCAGAACTAGTATGTGGGTCCCCTGAAAATTCCTGGGCGGGTCATACAAAAACAGGGTGTGGCCTTGACAGGAAGGGGTGGGTCATTTTTCTATTAGGAGGTGCAGAAATGTAGTCAGGCCTAGGGCAGCACAAAACCTAAATATACTACTGCATATTAGGGCTTATTTAGACAGGATCCGATTTACAACATGTTTTTATAGTGTGGGAGGAAACCCACGCAGGCACAGGGAGAACATGCAAACTCCAGGCAGATGAAGTCACGGGCGGGATTCGAACCAGCGACCCTTTTGCTGTTAGGTCAAAGTGCTATACACTACACCACTGTGCTGAACGAACATGATTGCAGCTGAAAGCATGAGATCTTTTTTTTTCCAATACCATGCTTTCCAGCCTTATTGACCCCACCTCTCTCCATAAAGAGGACCTGTCACACACTAGTCCTATTACAAGGGATGTTTACATTCCTTGTAATAGGAAGAAAAGTGATCCAAAATAAAAAAAAGTGACAAAAAAGTGCAAGAAGAAAAATATGAGGTAAAAAATAATAAAAAAATAAATAAAACGCCCCTGTCCCTAGAAGCTCGCACTCAGAAGCGAATATGCATGTAAGTCCCGCCCACATATGTAAACACCATTCAAACCACACATGTGAGGTATTGACGCGTGCATTAGAGCGAGAGCAATAATTCTAGCCTTAGACCTCCTCTGTAACTCTGAACTGGTCACCTGTAAAAAAAAATCAAGCATCGCCTATGGATATTTTTATGTCCCAAAGTTTGGCGCCATTCCCTGAGTGTGTACAATATTAAAGCGTGACAAGTTAGGGATCTATTTACTCGGTGTAACATCATCTTTCACATTATCCATAAAAATTGGGCTAACTTTACTGTTTTGTTATTTTTTAATTCATGAACCGTGTTTTTTTTTTGGGGCCCAAAAAAATTTGCGTTAGAAAAATTATTGCGCAAATACCGTTGGAAATCAAATAAAAAATGACCGCCACTTTATTCCCTAGGGTGTCTGCTAAAAAATTATAGATAATGTTTGGGGGTCCTGAGTAATTTCCCAGGAACAAAATATAATTTTTACATGAAGGAGAGAAGTGCCAGAATAGGCGCGGTATGGAAGTGGTTAAAGTGAAATAATAAAAGTGAAATATTCCTTTAAATTTCATACAGGGGGGGAGGGGGGTACACACATGTTTCCCGTCCTTAGAACTGTCCCTGTACAAGATGTCATTTCTGAAGTGAAAAAAAAAGTAATTTTAAAGTACTCATGGCTATAAAGAATACAGTCATTGCTCATTAAAACTAAAAAAAGACACCCCCCCCTTTCACATAGGGGGGGCAGGATCTGGGGGTCCCCTTTGTTAAAGGGGTCTTCCAGATTCTGATAAGCCCCCCACCCGCAGACCCCCACAATCACCGGGCAAGGGTTGTGGGGATGAGGCCCTTGTCCCCATCAACATGGGGACATCCTCCCCATGTTGAGGGCATGTGGCCTGGTGTGGTTCAGGAGAGAGGGGGGCCGCACTCTGTCCCCCCCTCTTTTCTGCGGCCGGCCAGGTTAACGTGCTCGGATAAGGGTCTGGTGTGGATTTTTAGGGGGACTAGACGCCATTTTTTTTTTAAATTTGGGGTGGAGTTCTCCTTAAAATCCACACCAGACCTGAAGGGCCTGGTATGGATATTTGCGGGGAACTCACGCCATTTTTTTTTTTTTTTTTTACGGCGGGGTTCCCCTTAATATCCATTCCAGACCTGAAGGGCCTGGTAATTTAATTTGGGGGAACCCCTACACATTTTTTGTTTTTGTTTTATGAATAAATCATCTCTGAATTGTCAGAGCCGACAATTCATTATTGCCGCGTGTGAATTTTAAATGACTTTTTTTCCTTCAGAATGTCATTTTGTGCACGGACAGTTCTAAGTGTGGGAAAAATGCGCTATTTCACATGCTGACATTACACCCCCCCTAGGTACGAAATTTAAAGGAATATTTCACTTTAATTGTTTCACTTTAAGCATTATTAATTTCACTGCTCCCGAAAAAAAACGGCCGTTTTAAAAAATAAAAAAAGCATTGATACATGTCCCCTGGGGCAGGTCCCCAAACACTTTTTAGGACAAAACTTGCAGATTAGCCTTTAACCACTTCCTTACTGGGCACATATACCCCTTCCTGACCAGGTGAAATTTCAGCTTGTGGCACTGCGTCACTTTAACTGACAATTGCGCGGTCGTGCAACGTGGCTCCCCAACAAAATTGACGTCCTTTTTTCCCCACAAATAGAGCTTTCTTTTGGTGGTATTTGATCGCCTCTGCGGTTTTTATTTTTTGTGCTATAAACAAAAATAGAGCGACAATTTTGAAAAAAAATACAATATTTTTTACTTGTTGCTATAATAAATAGCCCAATTTTTTTAAAAAAACATTTTTTTTCTCAGTCTAGGCGATACGTATTCTTCTACATATTTTTGGAAAAAAAAAAAAACTTGCAAGAAGCGTCTGGTTTGTGCAAAAGTTATTGCGCTTACAAAATAGGGGACAGAATTATTATTTTTTTTTTTTTACTACTTATGGCGGCGATCAGCATTTTTTTCGTGACTGCGACGTTATGGCGGACACATCGGACACTTTTGACACATTTTTGGCGCCATTCACATTTATACAGCGATCAGTGCTATAAATATGCACTAATTACTGTATAAATGTGACTGGCATTGAAGGGGTTAACACTAGGGGGTGAGGAAGGGGTTAAATGTGTACCCTAAATTGTGTTCTAACTGTAGGTGGAGGGGGGGTGACTGGGGAGGTGACCGATCTGTGTCCCTATGTACAAGAGACACAGATCGGTCTCCTCTCTCCCCTGACAGGACATGGAGCTCTGTGTTTACACACAGAGCTCCACGACTTGTTCCTGTAGCCGCCGATCGCGAGTCCCTGGCGGACATCACGGCCGCCAGGCACTCGCATCGGCATCTCAGCGATGCGGCGAGCGTGCGCCCGCCCCGCTGGATGCGCTCGCAGGCCGTCTTTTTACGGCCTGTTAGAGATTGACAACCACCCCGCGGCCGTATTAAGTCGTACGGCCGTCGGGTAGTGGTTAAAATGAACACTTTTGATTTCTCCCATAGACTTCTATAGGGAGTTCGGCGCGGCTTTACATATTACTTGCAACGCGCCGGCTGCTACGCTGGTTCATGCGCCTAATTAAGGCTTCACCCTGAGTACTAATTAAGGCATGAACCAGCGCAGCGCACTGACAATAGTAAATCAGCCCCATAGTGTCCCAATCTGTACAAACCCTGCAGACTTCCCACTCTGAACTTACTGACCAAATCATACAGCTGCATCTACTCCAGGACGACCGGAAAAATCGCAGCCGCAGGCAGAACATCAGGTTAAGGGGGGTGCCCGAAAGTGTCCCACACTCAGAATTGCGCTCAACAGTGGTTAATGTCTTTAACCGTTACCTAGACCACCTGTCAGACTCTGAGATCATCATTGACAGAGTTCATAGAACCCTGGGCACATGATCTGAGCCATCTGACAGACCAAGAGACGTCCTCTGCAGTTTACACTCCAACAATAAGGAGGATATATTGCAGCAAGACCGGCGGTTGGGAGTCCTGGAATTTGATGGCGCAGCTGTCCACCTCCTACCGGATGTTTCCAGAAAGACTCTCCTAATGCGACGATCGCTCAAACCTCTTCTAGATGGTCTTGGGGAGAAAGATCTTAGGTACAAGTGGGGTCACCCATTTCACTTCATAGTCCACAAAGGCCCAGATACCTTTCCTTTGCTTCACCCCTTCGGAGCTTCCAGACTTGTTCACCTTTGCCGACATGGACCCGATTCCAGTACCCAATTGGCTGCTGACACAGCCAAAGATCCACTGCGCCAAGCTCCCCCGGGTAGACCACAAAGGTCTCGATATAGTTGCCGTGGGAACCACTCTCAAGCTAGACAGGTGGGCAACTCCCGCTCACAACCCCTGAATGTAGAGGTGGCTGGCTGATTCTATACACGCAGTCTGCTGACACGCATCCAGCTCAGCATTTTTCTTGTTTTCCAGGTTGAACTTAGAGTTAAATTACATTTATTGTCATGTACGGGTGACATGCCAGGAACAATGTGTGTAAGGCCTGCGAACTCCAGCTTGCCATTTAGTTTATTCTGCTCCACAGATGAACGAAGGCCTCTCTTATGCTCCAATCACCTCACATAACTGATGGCTTGTCTCCTACGTTTTAATGACAGACCCAGTACTATGCTTGCTGCTCTCAACTTTGGCCTAACACCTCCACATTGGTATATTCCGAATGTCCCGCTGGATCAATGGTCATTAGACTATGCGCAAGAGCAATAGCTCTCTTTTTAGGGTTGAGCTCAACTGCCGAGTAGCAACATATTTGGGGTGTTTTGCCGATCATCTCACTCGGGCTCAGATTATAGGACTAATGAAGAGGCGGCGACAGCCTGTTGGTGTAACCGCGGACTAACGACATATTACTTGCCACGGAGACATGACGTGGTAGTTATGCTATTCCTTATGATGATGTGCACCCATATATGTGTATGTATGGGGGATATATATGTACTTGCAGGGGTATTTATATGTGTGTATGTATATGTTCTCTTAACTAATACCTTGCCTTTGACTTGTTATAGGTTTTACAATTTGTTTACAGTTTATGAACCACTTGGATGCAGCGGTCCTGCCTCGGGATGGGCCCAACTGACATGAGGTGCCTAGATTTGGGCGCCTTACAGCTGAGCCGCCTCGGGAATGGAGCGCTGGGCCAGTGCTGTCCTCAGTTACGTCTTGCTGCTAGGGCAGGGTACTTTTAGAAATGTTTTGTTTGTCTGTTTTTCTTTTGTCGGGTAACAATGGTGCCTTAATACCTTAATCACATAACCACAAAGGCTGCGGGGGCTCCAGAACTTAGCTGTGCCTTACTACTCCCTGCACCAAGCACACTCTGCCCTGGTGACAGTTTCTTCTCTCTGCAGAGTCTACATCCTTGACTAGATCTCTTCTTACCTTTCATCTTCTTGCATTTTTTCTCTTTTTGTACCTTTTTCCTCCCCCCTTTCCCTCTCCTCCCCCCTTCTTTGCAACCTGGGAGTCAACGCAAGTTGGCATAGACTTAGACAGCATGACTGTCAAGATCCTCTGGTGGAACATAAAGGGGTTGAATTCCCCAGAGAAGCGTAATAGTTGTCTTGCCGAGGTATGGAGACAAAGGGTTCACATTGCATTTCTCCAAGAGACTTACTTTAGGGTAGACAAGATACCCAAGCTAACGAAAAAAGACATTTCAACGGCCTATCATTTATCCTCTAAATCTAAAGTGACGAGTATACTACGGTAATTTGAAAAGGAACCCTTGTCTTGGGAGGGGATTTCAACTTTGGCCCCTCAACTTGTCTTCCCTCCCAAAGGGAACCTGACTTCACCTAAAAGATCTTTTACACTCACATCAACTAGTCCATATTTGGAGAATAGTCCATCCACAAGAGTGGGATTATACCATCTAATCTGCTGTCCATGGGTCCTACTCAACCTTTTTTTTTGCTAAAACACTCGGCCATCCCCACGGTCACCAAGACAGATATATGCCACATAGCACTTTTCAACCATGCCCCGATTCTAGTCGAACTGGCTATTTCACAAGCCGGGTAAGGGATCACTACTATTCATCAGATTCATCTGGCATGGTAAACACCCACATCCCGGCAGAGCACTACTACTACTATGATGAAAGATTAAAGGCAGTCTTGAATTTCCAGATCCAGCCCTATACTATACTGCGGCACATATGACTGGTGCCGTCACAGTGATTTGAAGCTCTGGATGTTGCTGGAACAGGAGGCAGCCCTGGCCCCACTAGCGGGTCTACCTTGGGCAGGAAAAACTCCTGCCACTCACTTATCTACTCACCCACTGATTGGACCAACTCCTATGGAGCTGAAATGATTTTTCCGTTTCGCCTCACTAAGACATTTTTTATCCCCACTGACGCCACTTATCGGTCACTCGGATTTTATACCTGGCATCACTGATCCATCCTCTCTCTCGCAAGCCCCACAGGGATTCATGAGGGCCTTCTCGTTCTTACGTTCCTCCTGTTGGCCAACTACGGAGAACTTGCTCGCAGGTCGGGCCCCACTCTTTAGACCGCTGGAGGGTCAACCAGCTATCTCACTTTCGCGGCTCACTACCCAAACCAACCCACTTTGTCAGAAAGCTCCACTCTTTTTAGGAACTCTGCTTGGGTGAGGGACCGATCCGGAGGACCGTTTCCGCGGATAAATCCTCTGGCGGATTTTGATCTGCTGGTTGTACTAACCATCAGATCAAAATCCGCGCGGAATTCCCTCCGCGGTGACGTGTCGCGCCGTCGCCGCGATGATGACGCGGCGACGCGCGCGACGCTGAAATATAAGGACTTCCACGCATGCGTCGAATCATTACGACGCATGCGAGGGAGGGAATCGGATGGATTGATCCGCTGAGTCTGTACAGACCAGTGGATCAATCCGCTGGACTGGATTCCAGCGGATAGATTTCTTAGCATGCTAAGAAATTTTGATCCGCTGGAAATCCATCGCCCGGAAAAATATCCGCTGGATCGTACACACCAGTGGATTTATCCGCTGAAACCGGTCCGCGGATAAATTCCAGCGGATAGATCCTCTCGTGTGTACGGGGCCTTAGACTTTCACGCTACTGAAGACCCCCCATTCTTAGCAAAATGGGAGAGAGACTCCTTCACAGAACCCCAAAAAGAACGCATACTCTTTTTTGCACAGAAATTCTCTCTATGCAGCAAATATCAGGGGCCGCATATAAAATAGTGACGTGCTGGTACAGAAATCCTTCCGTGCTGGCTAAGATATTTCCTCTACAAACTGAATGCTGTTGGTGTTACGGCCTACACTCAGGCACCCTCTTACATATTTTTGGGGACTGCCCTGTGCTCCAAACTTTTTGGCATCCGGTGCTTAAGTTCATACAGAAACTCGGAAATTTCCCTTCAGGATAACCCAGCTGCGGTTCTCCTTAACCACTTAACCCCCGGACCATATTGTTGGGCAAAGACCAGGCCACTTTTTGCGATTCGGCACTGCGTCACTTTAACTGACAATTGCGCGGTCGTGCGACGTGGCTCCCAAACAAAATTGGCGTCCTTTTTTTCCACCACAAATAGAGCTTTCTTTTGGTGGTATTTGATCACCTCTGCGGTTTTTAGTTTTTGCGCTATAAATAAAAATAGAGCGACAATTTTGTAAAAAATTTATATTTTTTACTTTTTGCTATAATAAATATCCCCCAAAAATATATAAAAAAACATTTTTTTTCCTCAGTTTAGGCCGATACGTATTCGTCTACATATTTTTCGTTAAAAAAAATCGCAATAAGCGTTTATTGATTGGTTTGCGCAAAAGTTATAGCGTTTACAAAATAGGGGATAGTTTTATGGCATTTTTATTAATATTTTTTTTTTACTAGTAATGGCGGCGATCATAGATTTTTATCGGTACTGCGACATTATGGCGGACACTTCGGACACTTTTGACACATTTTTGGGACCATTTTCATAGCGATCAGTGCTATAAAAATGCATTGATTACTATAAAAATGCCACTGCCAGTGAAGGGGTTAACACTAGGGGGCAAGGAAAGGGTTAATCATGTTCCCTGGGTGTGTTCTAACTGAAGGGGGGGTGGACTGACATGGGGAAATGACAAAATCACGGTTCATACATTGTATGAACAGACAATAGGTAATTTCCCCCCTGACAGGACCGGGAGCTGTGTGTTTACACACACAGCTCCCGGTTCTCGCTCTGTAACGAGCGATCGCGGGTGCCCGGAAGTGAACGCAACCGCCGGGCTTGCGCGTTGGCGTCAGGGGCGAGCGGGGTGCTCCTCGGCGAGATGACATATAGCTACGTGATCTCGCCCAGCATCAAGGAAACTTTACCATAAATCCCTCCTCAAGCATCTCCTTAAAGTGGAGGTTCACCCTAAAAACACATTTTTAACATTAGACTAAGCATAGTAAGGGCATTTACTTTCGGCAGGTCTTTTTTTTTTTCTCCGTACATACCTTTATATTCTGATTTGGTCCAGGGCTTCCGCATTCTGATGACTCCGGGACTGGGCGTTTCTATCCTTCGGTTCGATGATTGACGGCTTGTGAAACAGGTGACCTGTCTCACAACGCGCGTCACCAGATGTCGTGAAAAATGCTCGGCTATTTCCCGACATCTGGTGACGCGCGTTGTGCGACAGGTCACCTGTTTCACAAGCTGTCAATCATCGAATCGAAGGATAGGAATGCCCAGTCCCGCAGTCATCGGAACCCGGAAGCCCTGGACAAAAACAGAATATAAAGGTATGTACGGAGAAAAAAAAATTGCCTGCCGAAAGTAAATGTCCTTAGTATGCTGGCTCTGCTAGATGTAATGTTAAAAATATTTTTTTTGGGTGAACCCCTGCTTTAATGCTGCTCGGGCCAGCATCCCACCTCTGCGCCAACGGTAGTCCAATGGTTCACAAGAGTGAAGGACATTGAGCAAATGGAAGATCTGACCTCTGCTTTGCGAGACAAGTCAGAGGAACATAAGTCCAGATAGTTTCATTGGAACCTCTTTCACTTCTCTGACGAATTCCACCAATACATGGCAGGATATACCGTATAGGATCCCCATCGCCAGTTCAGCGTTACCGATCTTGGCTCCCTGGGGGTAACTATAACAGATGTATTTATACTGAGATTAAATTACACACAGGTGGAATCCATTTACTAATTAGGTGACTTCTGAAGGCAATTGGTTCCACTAGATTTTAGTTAGGGGTATCAGACTAAAGGGGGCTGAATACAAATGCACACCACACTTTTCACATATTTGTAAAAAAAAAAAATTGAAAACCATTTATAATTTCCCTTCCACTTCACAATTCAGTGCCACTTTGTGTTGGTCCATCACATAAAATGCCAATAAAATACATTTACATTTTTGGTTGTTACATGACAAAATATTGACCCTAAAAGTACAGTCAGAGCTACAATGGAATGTTTTAGATCAAAGCATATTCATGTGTTAGAATGGCCTAGTCAAAGTCCAAACTTAAAGCGGTTCTCCACCCTAAAGTGGAGTCCCGCTGATCGGAACCCGCCCCCCCTCCGGTGTCACATTTGACACCTTTCAGGGGGGAGGGGGGTGCAGATACCTGTCTAAAGACAGGTATTTGCACCCACTTCCGGCCACACGCTACGGGCGAAAGACGGGTTTTTCTGACTTCCCGTCTGTCGCCCGTTGTGTGCTGGGAACACTCGGCTCCCAGCACACAGCGTGTGAGCCAATCGGCGGGCGCAGCGCGACTCGCGCATGCGCCGTAGGGAACCGGGCAGTAAAGCCGCAGCGCTTCACTTCCTGGTTCCCTCAGCGTGGATAGCGGGGAGAGCAGCAGAGTGACGAGCGATCGCTCGTGCTCTGCTGCGATTAGCGCTGGACTCCAGGACAGGTAAGTGTCCTAATATTAAAAGTCAGCAGCTGCAGTATTTGTAGCTGCTGGCTTTTAATATTATTTTCCCGTGGCACATCCGCTTTAAATCCATTTGAGAATCTGTGGCAAGACTTGAAAATTGCTGTTCAGACGCGCAACACCCAATTTGACAGGCTTGAGCAAAGAAGAATGGGCAAAAATGTCTCTCTAGATGTAAAAAGCTGGTAGAGACTTGCAGCTGTAACTGCAGCAAAAGGTGGTTCTGCAAAGTATTGACTGAATACAAACGCAAGCCACAGCCTTGCAGATTAATATGATGCAGTGTGCTATGGTCTGGGCACTGACAGGCTGACCCCCACCCCTTCATCCTCTGCAGCAATGCTGGCATCACTAATACACCTATTCCCCAAAGACAACCTCTGGATACAACGCTGAGCACATGCACTCAACTTCATTGGTCGACCATGGCGTGGCCTATTCTGATTGGAACCTGTCCTGTTAAAACGCTGTATGGTCTTGGCTACCGTTCTGCAGTTCAAATTCAGGGTCTTGGCAATCTTCTTATAGCCTAGGCCAGTGATGGCGAACCTTGGCACCCCAGATGTTTTGGAACTACATTTCCCATGATGCTCATGTACTCTTCAGAGTAGCTGAGCATCATGGGAAATGTAGTTCCAAAACATCTGGGGTGCCAAGGTTCGCCATCACTGGCCTAGGCCATATTTATGTAGAGCAACAACTCTTTTTCAGATCCTCAGCGAATAATTTGACCATGAGTGCCATGTTGAGAGCGTGAGAGCGAAAACACCAAATTTAAAGCGGAGCTCCACCCTAAAATTAAACTCTGCATCAGCACTTTAAAAAAAATTTCATTAGCCGAGAAAAAAAAAAAAAATTTTTTTACATACTTTAAAACAGTTGTTGCTAGGCAGACTTCCTAATCTGCCTTCCTCCTGATCCGTGGTCGTTTTCCTCTGCCTACACCGCACAGACTCCTCGCGGCACCCGCTGCCCCCCCCCCTCAAAAGTTGTAAAGAAGAATCACACTCGCGGCACCCGCTGAACCCCCCCCCCCCCCCCCGCTTTTCAAAATTTGTAAAGAAGAAGCACATTCGCGGCACCCGCTGCCCCCCCCCCCCCGCTTCTCGAAATTTGTAAAGAAGAAGCACACTCGCGGCACCCGCTGCCTCCCCCCCCCGCGCTTCTTAAAATTTGTAAAGAAGAAGCACACTCGCGGCACCCGATGCCCCCCCCCCACTTCTCCAAATTTGTAAAGAAGAAGCACACTCGCGGCACCCGGTCCCCCCCCCGCTTCTCAAAATTTGTAAAGAAGAAGCACACTCGCGACACCCGCTGCCCCCACCCGCTTCTCAAAATGTGTAGACTAGAAGAAGCACACTCGCGGCAACCGCTGCCCCGCTTCTCCAAATTTGTAAAGAAGAAACACACTCGCGGGACCCGCTTGTTCCCCCCCCCGCTTCTCAAATTTTTTTTACGAAGAAGTACACTCGCGACACCCGCTGCCCCCCCCCCGCTTCTCAAAATTTGTAAAGAAGAAGCACACTCGCGGGACCCGCTACCCCCCCCCGCTTCTAAAAGTTGGTAAAGAAGAAGCACACTCGCGGCACCCGCAGACCCCCCCTTCTCAAAATTTCAAAATAAGAAGCACACCCGCGGCACCCGTTGTTCCCCCCCCCGCTTCTCAAAATTTCTAAATAAGAGCCTCACTCGCGGCACCTGTGAAAATCCAGGAAGTCATACAGTCTGGCTTCATATGCCCACACTTAAGATGGCCACGGCCTAATGCTAGTTTATAAAGTATCAAAACGGACCTTAGTTTACAGACTAACTGTACTAGAATACATTAAGCTTGTGTATTACAGGGGTATTTATATTTAAAAAGTGCAATTGTGTCCGGAACTCCGCTTTAACACATTTGAGACCTTTTAACACTAACAAGTCACATGACACCAGGGAGGGAAAATAGCTAATTGGGCCCAATTGGGACATTCTCACTAAGGCCCCTTTCACATTTAGGAGTTTTTCAGGCGGTACAGCGCTAAAAATAGCGCTGCTATCGCGCCTGAAAAACTCCTTCACTGCAACCTCAATGTGAAAGCCCGAGGGCTTTCACACTGAGGCGATGCGCTGGCGGGAGACAAAAAAATCTCCTGTCAGCAGCATCTTTGGAGCGGTGAGAGGAGCGGCATGTATACCGCTCCTTCACCGCTCCTTCCCATTGAAAACAATGGGAAACCGCGGCAATACCGCCTGCAATGCGCCTCTATAGAGGCGCATTGCGGGCGGTATTAACTCTTTATCGGCCGCTAGCGGGGGTTAATACCGCACCACTAGCGGCTGATACCCGCGGCAATTCCGGCGGTATAGCGCCGCTATTTTTAGCGGCGTTATACCGCCACCGCAGCTCCCGCCCCAGTCTGAAAGGGGCCTTAGCAGTGTACTCATTTTTGTTGCCAGCAGTTGAGACATTAATGGCTGTGTGTTGAGTTATTTTAATTGGACATCAAATTCACATTATTACACAAGCTGTACACTCAGTATTTTACATTGTAGAAAAAAGTGTAATTTCATCAGTGTTGTCACAAGAAAATATATAATAAGATATTTACAAAAATGTGAGTGGTGTACTTACTCACTGTTGTGCGAGTGTGTGTATGTATACAGTACCTTGCATAAGTATTCACCCTGCCCCCCACAGCATTTTTCATGTTTTGTTGCCGCACAACCTGGAATTAACATGGATTGTTTGAGGATTTGCATAATTTAATTTACAGAACATGCCCACAACTTTGCTTCACAATAAATAAAAAATCTTCAAAAATATAGGAAATAACAGAAAAAGTGTTTTACTGTGTGGATGGTGTTCTATGGGTGATGTGATGTGTTGGGTTTGCGCTAAGACATATTGTTTTCTTTGATGGTCAAAAAGTTACATTTTTCTAATACCTTTTTCTATACATTTCAGGAGTCTCCCACATGCCTTTTTGCAAACTCAAAAGGTGCCATTTTGTTTTTTTCAGAAAGTAATGGCTTTCTTCTAGCCACCCTGCCATAAATCTCAAGTCTATGGAGCGTACGGCTTAATGTCGTCCTATGTACAGATACTCCAGGGTTAACTTAGGTCTCCATGCTGCCTCTCTGATTAATGCCCTCCTTGCCCGGTCCGTGAGTTGTGGTGTGCGGCCGTCTCTTGGCAGGTTTGCTGTTTTGCTATGTTCTTTCCATTTGGTTATGATAGATTTGATGGTGCTCCTAGGGATCAACAAAGATTTGGATATTTTTTTATAACCTAACCCCAGACTTGTACTTCTCAACAATATTTTTCCTTACTTGTTTGGAGTCTTCTTTGGTTTTCATGGCAGTATTGCAGCCTCTGGGGCCTTTCAAAAAGGTGTGTATATGTAATGACATAATTTCACTAATTATGTGACTTCTTAAGGTAATTGATTGCACCAGAGATTTTTATGGGCTTTATAACAAAGGTGGTGAATACATACGCACATGCCAATTATCAGTTTTTTGTTTCTGAAAAAATAGTTTTATGTATATATTTTACTTCACCAACTTAGGCCATGTACACACGATCGGTCCATCCGAAGGACCATTCTCATCGGTTAACCGATGAAGCTGACTGATAGTCTGATGTGCCTACAGTTAAAAAAACGATCGAGTCCAACGCGATGATGTAAAACACAACGACATGCTGAGAAAAATTAAGTTCAATGCTTCCAAGCATGCGTCGACTTGATTCTGAGCATGCGTGGGTTTTTAACCGATGCTTTTGCATACTAACCGTCGGTTTTGACCTATCGGTTAGGCGTCCTTCGGTTCAATTTTAACCACTTAACGACCGCCGCATGTACATATACGTCGGCAGAATGGCACGGACAGGCACATCCATGTACCTGTACGTGCCTGGCTTGACGTGGGTCGGGGGTCCGATCGGGACCCCCCTGGTACATGCGGCGGTTCCCGTGGCTGTAGGAGTGATCCGGGATGAGGGGGCGGCTGTTCGTTTCTGGCCACCCCCTCGCGATCTCTCCTAGCCAATCCTCTTCCGCCGATTGACTTCCTCTGCCTGTGTAATGTAAACACAGGCAGGAGAAAGTGATGTCATCTCTCCTCTGGCGGTCTTTTCGTCCGACACAGAGGAGAGAAGACATCTCATAGTAAGTTGCACCTAACAGTACACTGACACAGGTACATATAGGCACACAAACCCCCCCAGTCACTCCCCCCCCAGTCACAGTGTCACTGATTGCAGTGATCATTTGTTTAGTGATCACTGCATTTAGTGTCATTTAGGTTCAGGGTAGCCCCCTACCCCCCCTAATAAAGGTTTAACCCCTTGATCACCGCCGTAGTTAACCGTTTCACCCCCTATTGCCAGTGTCACTGAGCGATTGGTTTTCTGATGGCTGTATTAGTGTCACTGTTGCCGCTAGGTAGCTAGTTATTTTTTGAGGTTCGCCGCCAGGTTTTTATAGCGTTAGGTACCCCCATAAATTTTCTAAATAAAGGTTTTAACCCCCGATTGCCCCTAGAGTTAACCCTTTGACCAGTAATCACCGTATAAGTGTCACTGGTGACGCATGTTAGCCAGTTAATTATTTAGTCATTTAGGTTAGCCGCCAGGTTTTTAGAAAGCGTCAGGTACCCCCATATATTACCTAATAAAGGTTTTAACCCCCTGATTGCCCCCTAGTTAACCCTTTCACCAGTGATCACCGTATAAGTGTTACGGTTAACACTGGTTAGTTAGTTTGTGTAACAGGAGTGACTTTTGGGCACAGATTGAGCCAGGAGATGGGGTGGCAAGTGAATCATAATTCATGTATTACATGAGATGGGACATTAATAATAATTCATGTTTGCAGGATGTCTTGAGATATCACAAGTTGTTGGCTTATTCAATGTGGGGACACATTCTGTTGGAAGGTGTTAATTGCATCTACTCCTAGACATTTCATTGTCCATTGTGTAAAGGTGCGACTACCTGTCTGTCGGAGACAGAACGTCTGTCTTACGATGTGGATTGAAGGGAACTCATTGTGTGATGATATTTTGTGTGAATTCTATTGATAAAAGTATGTGATTGAAGCCCCATGGTGTGAAGGGGGGTGGAGATTTCAGTGTCCCTTTGATTACGGTCACCTGCTTGTAACTGCATAAAAAGCTGAGAAGAAACCATTAAAGCATTCTTGCATTGGAAACCAGAAAGCACAGAGCTGTGTCTCGTCTGATTCTGGGAATGGGATGGATCGGGTCCTGTTGGTTGGAGTGTCGATAAGCTGTCTTGGATGGGAAGGAAGGTCATAAACGGTGGTGACCGTTACAGTTTGTTAGTTTGCTGTTTATAGCATCAGGGCACCCGCCGTATATAACCCAATAAAGGTTTAACCCCCTGATCACCCGATTTTAGCGTCAGTCAGGGTCTGCGTCGCCCCAGGCAGGGTTATGTTAGTGCCAGTAACGCTTACACCGACACGCAAAGCATAAACTCCCCTTAGTGGTATAGTATCTGAACGGATCGATACCTGATCTGATCAGATCTATACTAGCGTACCCAGCCGTTTAGGGTAGCCAAAAACGCATTGTTAGCGGAATCAGCCCAGATACCCGCTAGCACCTGCGTTTTGCCCCTCCGCCCAGCCCAACCCACCCAAGTGCAGTATCTATTGATCACTGTCACTTCCAAAACACAACACACATAAACTGCAGCGTTCGCAGAGATAGGCCTGATCGCTAACAGTTTTTTTTTTTTAAGCATTTTCTACGTTTGCTGACAGTCAGGTGCTTTTTTTACCTGTGAATCATCACCAGTGTACCACTAAAAAAAATGGCAAAGTGAATGTACCCTGATGAAGAGGCCTACTTGTTTCTGAGCATGACAGATAGTGAAGAGGAGGTCACGCATCTGTCAGTTTCTGGCTCAGAATACGATCCTGTTTACGACAGCAGCTCCATGCCAGATAGCTCTGACGACGAAGTTGTGGTCCCTGCTAAGGCCAGGCGTACCCGACCCCGTTCTGATGTTGTTGAGCAGCAAGAACCGCAGGACCCTTGTATGGAGCAGAGAAGTACTAGCGCCGCGATTCCTTCTGGTGAACTGGCAAGCACCAGCGGCCTAGTACACCCTGGTCGTTCATCCAGCACTGCAGTATCACGTGGTGACGTGGCGAGTCCCATAAGTGCAGTTCAAGCTGGAGAGGTGGCAAGCACAAAAAAAAAGACAAAGACAGGCCCGTTGTGCCCAAAGTGCCCTTCCTGCAGAATTCGCCTATCCTGATTGGGTTCCCACCACTTCTGCAGAACCCGTACTTCCCCCATTCACTGGCCAACCCAGTATTCAGGTGGATACAGCTAATTTTATGTCACTTGATTTTTATTCGCTGTATTTCACGGAAGATCTCTATAGATCTATTGTGGACCAGAGTAATTTATATGCTGGTACCTACATCGCCGCTAATCCCCATTCCGTCCTTGCCAGACAATGGAAACCACTTACGGTTTCTGAATTTAAGACCTTTCTGGGCCTTACCCTCAAAAGTCCACACCACCATATGCCCATATTCTCTGCTTGCATGGCCAGGAGACGATACGAGGCGATCCTGCGGTTCTTGCATTTCAGTGACAATGCACTTTGTCGTCCGCGAGGAGACCCTGAATTTGACCGGCTCTACAAAATTCGGCCCCTCATAAACCATTTCAACGAACGTTAGGCAGCCTTGTTTAATCCCCAGCAAGTTGTCTGCGTTGATGAGTCCCTGATTACATTTTCTGGCCGCTTGTCTTTCAAGCAGTACCTTCCCAGCAAGCATGCCAGATACGGGGTCAAGCTCTATAAGCTTTGTCACAGGGCAACAGGCTACACATGGAGCTTTAGGGTTTATGAGGGCAAAGATAGTGAGGTAGAGCCGGAGGGTTGCCCAGATTACATGGGGAGCGCTGGCAAGATCGTGTGGGACTTGGTGTCACCCTTATTCGCAAAGGGGTACCACTTATACCTGGACAATTATTACACCAGCGTGCCACTTTTTAGTCACTTGTTTGATCATCAGATTGGAGCATGTGGCACCGTGCAACCTAATCGCCGGGGATTTCTAAGCGGCTTGTAGATTTCCATCTTAGGCTGGGGGCGAGAGCCTGCTGCAGGTGTAATAATTTGCTCGCTGTGAAGTGGCGGGACAATAAGAATGTTTTCGTTCTTACCACCCTTCACGCAGACACGACAGTACAAATTCGTACGGCGGCTGGTCTTGTGGAGAAACCCCTCTGTGTCCACCAATATAACCAAAATATGGGAGGGGTGGACCTCAACGACCAGTTGATGGCGCCGTATCATAGTGCCCGTAAGGCGAGACACTGGTACAAAAAAGTGTCTCTATATTTATTTCAATTGACTTTACTGAATGCTTATGTCTTATACAAAGCTTCAGGACGGAATGGATTCCTCCTTGAATTCCAGGATGAGATCATCTTAGAACTCCTGTATCCAGGCGGTTCTGCACCTCACCATCCCCTACCAAATGCAGTAAGCCGACTGCATGAGAGGCATTTTTCTTATGTCCTCAGGAGTACCCCTACCCAACGAGCCCCCCAAAGAAGATGTCGTATCTGTAGCAAGCGCGTGACACCCGTTATTTTTGTCCCCGCTGTCCTGACGATCCTGGTCTTTGTAAAGTGAATGTTTTGAACGCTTCCACACACTAGTGAAGTATTAGCGTAGGGTAAAATATTTCACAGGCTAGGCACAGGGTCTCCCAAGATGCCATCGCATTTTGAGAGACCCAAACCTGGAACCGAAAAGTTGAACAGTTACAAAAAAAAGTGTTAAAAAAAAAACACCAAAAAATATAAAATAAAACAAAAATAGTTGTCGTTTTATTGTTCTCTCCCTCTCTATTCTCTCTCTATTGTTCTGCTCTTTTTTTACTGTATTCTATTCTGCAAAGTTTTATTGTTATGTTTTTTCATGCTTGCTTTTCAGGTATGTAATTTACTTTACTGTTTTCAGGTACGCCATTCAGCTGTTGCGTGGACTTATTTATCTTGACAGCAACAGCGTTTGCTCCCACGATATATAAAGCCGTGACTCCAGTGCTGTAGGAGGTGATTTCACCACCACAGTTAAAAAAAAAAAGCATATATGCCGAAGTATGGGGGCATTAGGGGCGGAGGAGCGATTTTGCTCCTAATGCCGCGTACATTCGGTCAACGTTCCTATGGAGGCTTTCCCGTGGAAAAGTCAGACCGTGTGTACGCGGCATAACTTTTTTGCGGGAGGATGCCCCCATGCTTCGGCATATATAAATGGTGCATGTAGAAGTGGGTGGATGAAGGGAGGTATTCTAATGGTGGGCATACCCACCGATCAATCTTTTTTTCGTTCAGCCAACAGGCTGCATGAAAAAAAAGATTACAATACATGTCCAACAAGAACCATCAACGTACTGGTATGTTGCTGGATTTTGAATGGTTATACCAGAATGATGCCTGCGGGTTTAGGTATCATCTTGGTATCATTCTTTTCAGCCAGTGGTCGGCTTTCATATAAAGGCAGTCCTAGCGGCTAATTAGCCTCTAGACTACTTTTACATTCAGTGGGAGGGAATGTCCCCCCCCCCCCCCCCGGGATATAAACAGTGCCATTGGGAAATTGGGAAAGCATTTTATCACACCAATCTTGGTGTGGTCAGATGCTTTGAGGGCAGAGGAAAGATCTAGGGTCTAATAGCAATAGTTAGTGACAGGTACTTTTTAAAAATAGGGTCTATCATAAGGGATATTTACATTCCCTGAGATAACAATAAAAATAGTAAAAAAAAAAAAATGGAAGGAACAGTTTACAAATAAAATGAAAAAAGCGAAATAAATATGAAAAAAAAAAACATCCCTGCTCTTGCGCAAAGGCGAACGCAAGCGTCAGTCTGTAAAGTCATATGTAAACAGCAATTGTACCATACATGTGAGGTATCACCGCGAAGGGCAGATCGAGGGCAGTAATTTTAGCAGTAGACCTCCTCTTTAAATCTAATGTGGTAACCTGTAAAGGCTTTTAAAAATGTATGTAGTTTGTCGCCACTGCGTGTTTGTGCGCAATTTTAAAGTAGGTCATGTTTGGTATCCATGTGCTCGGCCTAAGATCAACTTTTTTATTTCATCAATAATTTGGGCAATATAGTGTGTTTAGTGCTTTAAAATAAAAGTGTATTTTTTCCCCAAAAAATGCATTTGAAAAATCGCTGCGCAAATACAGTGTGGAAAAAAAAATGCAACACCCACCATTTTAATCTGTAGGGCCTTTGCTTTAAAAAAAATATATAATGTTTGGGGGTTCAACTTAACTTTCTTGCAAAAAACAATATGTTTTTATGTAAACAAACAGTGTCAGAAAGGGCTTTGTCTTCAAGTGAGAGGAAAAGGACCTAATTTCATGTACATCAATCGTAGGGTGATACTACGGATGCACCAGTGTTAGGTGTGCCACCGCCCCGATAATGTAGAATTGAACTAAGGACTAGTGAGTTGGGCTTTAAAAGCACACTTTTATGTGACTATACCGATACATTGGAAATTGCTATTTACACTTTTATAATGATATCTACAGATACTACTCCCCTAACTGGTTGAAGTAACATTACCTTGTGAATTGCAACCAACGATATGCCAACAAGAGACCGTTCGTTGATTACAACCAACCTTTTGTAAGTTATACATAGACTCTTTCAAGGCCCACTGTCAATGCTGGATATTCCAATATCAACCTTGTATGTTGCACTATACACCTTCAACATGAAAATCTTTGTATGTTGATGATTTCTTTCCCTTTTCTGGCTTTCTTTCCCTTTCCTTTTCCTTTTGGGTTTCCTCCTTCCTCCTTTGGGAGATTTATGGTCCACCGTCCTGCTGCTTTATCACACATCGGCGTATGAAGACAATATATATACAACTTTCTATTCCGTTGTGTATCATGCAACCTTTGTTGCATTTTGTATTTATATGTATTTTTGATGTAATCATTTTTATTGTTTCCCTAATTTTCTTATTTTTTGATGTACATATACCTGTAGACTGATGTTGTTTCTTGTATATGTTTTATTAGAATGAGATATCTATGCTCCTGAGGAAGTGCTAATCCCAAAGCGCGCAACATGTTGAGCAAGCCCTCCTGTTCCTCTGGATAACCACCTGGTCACTTGTGATATAACCTACTTTATGATTATGCTTTCTATTTAAGCTTTCTATGTTAGAATCATATAATGAATGTGAACCTTGTGTGTGGAACCAGTTATTAATTTAATTTCATTTGTGATTTTATATCTATAACTGTTTTTATGATATTTCTATATCAATAATACAAAATCTTTTCTAGTTTTTCATACTACTTGTACCGTGTGCCTTTAAAGCCCAACTCACTAGTCCTTTGTCTTCAAGTGGTTAGAAGAGTGGGTGATGTATGACATAAGCTCCTAAATGTTGTGCATAAAATGCCAGGATAATTTAAAGCCCCCTCAAATGACCCCATTTTGGAAAGTAGACACCCCAAGCTATTTGCTGAGAGGCATCTCGAGTCCATGGAATATTTTATATTTTGACACAAGTTGCGGGAAAAAAAAAATGTTTGCGCAAAGTTGTCACTAAATGATATATTGCTCAAAACATGCCATGGGCATATGTGGAATTACACCCCAAAATACATTCTGCTGCTTCTTCTGAGTATGGGGATACCACATGTGTGAGACTTTTTGGGAGCCTAGCCGTGTACGGGACCCCAAAAACCAATCACCGCCTTCAGGCTTTTTAAGGGTGTAAATTTTTGATTTTACTCCTCACTACCTATCACAGTTTCGGAGGCCATGGAATTCCCAGATGGCACAACCCCCCCCCCCCTCCCCCAAATGACCCCATTTTGGAAAGTAGACACCCCAAGCTATTTGCTGAGAGGTATGGTGAGTATTTCGCAGATCTCGCTTTTTGTCAACGTTTTGAAAATTTAAAAAAGAAAAGAAAATACATTTTTATTTTCTTTCTTCATTTTCAAAAACAAATGAGAGCTGTAAAATACTCACTATATCTCTCAGCAAATATATTGGGGTGTCTAATTTCCAAAATAGGGTAATTTGGGGGGGTTGTGTGCCATCTTGGCATTTTATGGCCTTCAAAACTGTGATAGGTAGTGAGGAGTGAAATAAAAAATGTATGTCCTTAGAAATCTTGAAGGTGGCGATTTGTTTTCGGGGTCCCGTACGCAGCTAGGCTCCCAAAAAGTCCCACACATGTGGTATCCCCGTACTCAGGAGAAGCAGCAGAATGTATTTTGGGGTGTAATTCCACATATACCCATGGCATATGTGAGCAATATATCATTTAGTGACAATGTTTTGTAAATTATTATTTTTTGGTCATTATTCAATCACTTGGGGCAAAAAAAAAAAATATTCATTGGGCTCAACATGCCTCTCAGCAAATAGATTGGGGTGTCTTCTTTCCAAAATGGGGTCATTTGGGGGGGGTTGTGTGCCATCTTGGCATTTTATGGCCTTCAAAACTGTGATAGGTAGTGATAGGTAGTGAGGAGTGAAATCAAAAATGTATGCCTTTAGAAATCTTGAAGGCGGTGCTTGGTTTTCGGGGTCCCGTACGCGGCTAGGCTCCCAAAAAGTCCCACACATGTAGTATCCCCGTACTCAGGAGAAGCAGCAGAATGTATTTTGTGGTGCAATTCCACATATAACCATGGCATGTGTGAGCAATATATTATTTAGTGACAACTTTGCGCAAAAAAAAATCAGTTTGTCATATTCCCGCAACTTGTGTCAAAATATAAAATATTCCATGGACTCGACATGCCTCTCAGCAAATAGCTTGGGGTGTCTACTTTCCAAAATGGGGTCATTTGGGGGGGTTTGTGCTATTTTATCTACTGATACACCGGCGTAACTCTTTGTGAATCTGGCCCTATAACTTTTGCGAAAACCAATAAATATATAAGCTTATTGCGATTTATTTACTAAAGACATGTGGCTGAATATATTTTGGCCTAAATGTTTGACTAACATTTAGTTTATTCGATTTTTCTTATAACAAAAAGTAGAAAATATCATTTTTTTTCTAAATTTTCGGTCTTTTTCAGTTTATATCGCAAAAAATAAAAAAATCGCAGAGGCAATCAAATACCATCAAAAGAAAGCTCTATTTGTGGGAAGAAAAGGACGCAAATTTCGTTTCGGTACAACATTGCATGACCGCGCAATTACCAGTTAAAGCAGCGCAGTGCCAAATTGTAAAAACACCTTTGGTCCTTTAGCTGCATATTGGTCCGGGTCTTAAGTGGTTAAAGCAAGTTCTAAAATTTTTGACCGAAGGATAACTGACCGATGGGGCCCACACTCCATCGGTTAGGACCAATGAAACAGTCCTTTGGTCCGTTTCCATCGATTTTGACCGACCGTGTGTACGCGGCCTTAGACTATTGTGTTCTGATCCATCACATTTAATTCAGATTAAAAAAAACATTGAACTAAAGGCTGTAATGTAACAAAATTGGTAAAAAGCCAAGTGAATACTTTTACAACTTTTTTGTGTGTGTATATATATATATATATATATATATATATATTTTTTTTTAACCACTTGCTTACTGGGCACATATACCCCCTTCCTGCCCGAAGCGAAATTTCAGCTTTCAGCTCTGCGTCGCTTTAAATTAAAATTGTGCAGTCGTGCGACGTGCCTCCCAAACAAAATTTACGTTCTTTTTTCCCCCACAAATAAAGCTTTCTTTTAGTGGCATTTGACCACCTCTGCGGTTTTTATTTTTTGCGCTATAAACAAAAAAAAGAGTGACAATTTTGAAAAAAAATAAAACATATTTTTTACTTTTTGCTATAATAAATATCCCATTTAAAAAAAATATATATATATTTTTTTTCTCAGTTTAGGCCAATATGTATCCTACATATTTTTGATAAAAAAAAATAATAAAAAAAAAATTAACAATAAGCGTATAGTGATTGGTTTGCGCAAAAGTTATGGCGTCTAAAAAATAGGGGATAGAATTCTGACGGGGCGTGGCTTGGCACCGGACCTGAATGGCTGACTGAACGCCGAGCTCCCGTCCACAGGAGATGTTTCCTTTAGCTCCCCGAGCCATCCGCAGCTAAGAAGTGGAGAAAACCTCCAGGGACACTTCCCCAAATAGGTCCCGCTCTCCCGGAGGATCCGGATAGCAAAGCGGACGTGTTATCCCGGACGTCCTCCGGACCCAGGTACGCGAGGCCCCGGCTTCAAATCGGGCCTACTCAAGCTCGTAGGCCGCCGCGGACATACCTCACCGAGTTCCCCGAGACATCCGCAGACAATAAATGGGGAAAACCTCCAGGGACACTTCCCCACCCAGGTCCCGCTCTCCCCGAGGCTCCGGAAAACAAAGCGGCCGTACTATCCCGGACATCTTCCGGACGCAGACACGCGAGGCCCCGGCTTCAAATCGGGCCTACTCGAGTGCCGCACGTTCCTCCAGCCTCAGCCCCACAGGCAGGAGAAAAACACAGTCCCAAACCATGGCCACTGCTGCATGTACCCCGCAGCCCTTATGCATGCAGGACCTGCGCTCAGTGGCAGATGACATAAAAGCCACACTTTTCTCTGCCATCACGGATCTCAGGAGAGATGTTCAGGCAATGGCAGTGCGGCTAGAAGATGTTGAGGAAAAAACAGCCCGCCATGACACTGCAATCCAGCAACTTCAGGCCTCTTCCCACTCCAGTGACATGCAGCTTAGAGATATCCAAAGACACATGGAAGATTTGGATAACAGGGGGCGTCGCCATAATATCCGGGTAAGAGGCATTCCCGAATCGTTTGAAAACTCGCAAATTACTAAAGCCACTATAGCCATCTTTAATGACCTTCTTGGCAGACCCCCTGAAACACCCATTGAATTTGAACACTTGCATAGAGCCTTGAAACCCAGAAGCAGGGACACCGATCCCCCCAGGGATGTAATTGGTTGTCTCGTGAACTTCAAGCTAAAAGAGGAAATTCTACACAGGGCTAGAGACCGTCGCTCCCTATCCTATTTAGGAGCGGACATTAAACTGTTCCAAGATCTTTCGCCTATTACCCTTCAAAATAGGAGGGACCTACGCCCTCTTCTTGACCTCCTGCGCTCCAAAGGGATTCAGTATAGATGGAAGTTCCCCTTCTGCCTCTCTGCTTCCTCCCAAGGCCGCACAGCGAACCTTCGCTTTCCAGAAGATCTACCGGCTTTCTTTCAAACGCTGAATCTTCCCCGCATTGATGTCCCGGATTGGTACACCACTCTTCGCCCACCACGCATGAGAAGATCGACTTCTACAGACGCTATTCCAGTCCGTGATGACTTTCACTTAGGTCGCCGCAGACACACCTCACCGAGGGAACACGACATCGCAGACCCCCAGATTGCTGTACAAGACAGCCCAACAGCTTCCCCAGCCCACAGGAGAGCACGCCGTGACCGACCTGAAGAAATGATCACTTCCCTGCCCTCATACACACCTTGATGACAGGCTCTCATGGATAAATCGAAAGATATCTCCTTTTTTTTTTTTTTTTTTCTCTCCTCAGTAACTATCGGCTCAGGATGTCCATGATTGCCCTTCTTTACAATCCCCGACATAATGTCTACAACCTCATCAGATTCGTAAGTTTATACTACTCTTGGGGGTCACCCCGAGTTCCGAGCACCCCCCCTGAGATATTTGGTGATTCCCCTGTCCCCCCTCCCAGCCCTCAGATCCTGCTCTACCCCACCTTATCCTGTCCAGCCTCCAAGGTAACTTATCCCTGAAGGATTTCCTCACATGGTGCTTCCTGAGTATTGTCTTTAGGCCTGTTTAGATCTGAGACTCATAGTATGTTATTGTTTTTTCCTCCATTGCTTTGTATGTTCCTACACTAAGGGGGTGTCCCTACACAAAAGCCGAATCCCCCTCATACAGAGGACTACAGGCCTAACATACCTTTTTGGCCTTTATCTTAACCATACTTAGAATGCTCTACTACTACTGTTGCACGCCCCCTATTTGGGTAAAAGGTCTTATCCTTTCCTGTTGACCCCTTGATAGGCTGCCGGCACAGACCTGACCCTCTCTCGCATGCCTCACACGGGGGGGGGGGGGGAGAGATGGAGGGGAAAGATGTTTCTGGAATTAGTCTGTATCGGAGGGCAAAACCTCCTCACTGTTTGACAGGCCTGCATAACGATCACACCCAGACAATGGGTGATTGATCGTACCAACTCAAATACAAAAACAGCAGGAAGCTGGCTCACTGTATCCCTTGGAACATTTAATATGTTCGGATGTGTGTCAACCCTGGTCCAACTTATGTAGGTCTAACCTAGATAATTTATCTGATATTACTGTAGGAACTACCTGACCAGGTACATTCACATGAGGGGTGCTGCTCTCTGATACGGATTCAGTTATAGACATATTTTGGTTATTTACGTTGAATGAGGTGTTACTAGGTATCATAGTTGTAGATTCCCATCATCTTCAATAGGGGGATCTAGCGTTAGTTGAAGAAGACCTCATGTTAATATTCTAGGTTCTACCACATTATTAGGTGTTATGTGCTTTTTTTTTTTGTTTTTTTTTTTGTTATCTCTGTTTGCTTTTAAACTGTTTTCACCTGTTTTACCTGCATGCTGAAAGACCTCATAATTTACTTATTGCCTGACTCCCTGGAGTCTTGACCCACAGCCATCCTATTTAATGCAACAGATATTGGCTCCTTCATATCTCCTGTAACGTAGATCTCCTGTGGATGAGAGATACTGATTCTTAACCGTTTCACACCGATTCCTACCACCTCCCCACAAGACGGGAACATATTTGCTCCTGTCAAACCCTACCGGACACCTTCGTATACTAGGGGAGGTTACATACAACCTCCCCCACTCCGGTAATTTGTCCTTTTCGTTGATCCCTACCCCCTAACTTACCTACCTGCTCTCCTTCCCCCCCCTTTTTTTTTCCTCTCTCTCTCCCTCTCTCTCTCTCTCTCTCTTCTTCCTGTTCTCTCTTCTTCTCTTCCTCCTTCCTCCTCTTCCCCTCCTTCTTCCTCTTTCTTTTCTTCTCCTCTCCCTTCTTCTCTTCTCTCCCTCTTGCACCCTTCCCCCTCCCCCTTACGCCCCCACCTCATCCTCCCCTCCCTCTCCCACTTCTACCTCTCAGTCTCCGCCTCCATCACATCCTTCCGAACACAAATCTTTTCAAAACCCTGCCCCTCTCTCATTCTCTGAGTTATCACATGAGAAGACAACCACCCCACATCTGACCGTCATATACTACTCTTACAACCACACATTTTCTCACCATGTCACATCTAAGTTCCACAAAAAAAAAACCTGCGCTAAAAATAGTATCACTGAACATAAAAGGCCTCAACATCCCAGAAAAACGCAGCCAAACCCTTGACCTGATGGCCAAATTGAAGGCAAATATAGTGTTCTTGCAAGAAACACACTTTCATACAAACAAAATCCCCAAGCTTACCAACCACCTATTCCCAACAGTGCATCATGCTACCAACCCACTTGCCAAAACCAAAGGGGTCTCGATTCTATTTTCCAAAAACCTTGATTGGCAACCCATAGACTCACTTATAGACACAGAGGGCAGATATATCTTCCTAAAGGGCCGTCTTCATGGGCGACCTGTAACATTAGCCAACATATACAGCCCCAATACTGCCCAAGTAAGCTTTTTCAGATCCATCTCAAGACTGCTCTCAGACTTTCAATCCGGACTGACCATTCTAGGAGGAGACTTCAACGTTGCATTGTTCCCAATTTTGGATACCTCCACGGGAGCATCTTCCCTGCCATACAAAGCAATTAAACAAATTAAGCTACAGATCCAAGATCTTCTTTTACACGACACCTGGCGCATACTTCACCCTGACGAGAAAGACTATACCTTTTTTTCAACCCCCCATAACAAATATTCAAGAATTGACTACCTATTCCTATCCCAGAAGGACATCCCCTTTCTCTCAACTGCCACTATTGAACCAATGCTACTATCAGATCACCACCCAATTACAATGACCCTGACTTTCCCTGATGAACACACTTCCAAAAATATATGGCGCCTTGACTCGACTTTACTTACCTCAGAAGAGGTGATCGAAGATGTTCGCAACTGCATACATACATTTTTCCTAGAAAATAATACATCTGACATAGCCCCACTTACCCAATGGGAAGCCCACAAATGCATAATTAGGGGGAAATTCATTTCCCTCAAGGCAGCACGCCGAAAAGCTCAACAGCGTACAATCACAGGCCTACTTGACAAGATTAAGACCCTTGAACTCTCCCACAAACAATCCCAAGCGATACAAACCTATCATGAACAAAATAGGAAACTCTTATGTGAAGAATTAAACCGCAAAACACAACGCAAATTTGTCCTGCACCAAAAGCTCTTCTACGAATTCGGCAATAAATGTGGAAAATACTTAGCAAAAGCTCTCCAGACCAAAAAAGCACAGGCTACTATTCACACTATCAAAGACCCGCAAGGAAAGTCCTTCATTACTCCGACGGACATAGCAACGCAATTTGAGACCTATTACTCCACTTTATATAATCTCCCCAAGCATGCGACGAATCAGAAGAGCCTTGAAGCTCGTCACACATTAATCAAATCTTTCCTGGACAAACATTGCCCCAAACTCATAAACAGGGAAGATGCCCTCAAATTAGAACAACCCATCTCGGAAGAGGAACTAAAATTGGCAATCAAACTACTTAAAAACGGTAAAAGCCCCGGCCCTGATGGGCTTACAGCTACCTATTACAAGGCCTTCATGGATACTTTATCCCCACACATTATTAAGACTTTTAATTCCTTGTCGTCCCCTACCCTCCCCTTCAACAGATTGCTAGAAGCCCACATCACTGTAATCCCAAAAGAGGAGAAGGACCCCACATCAGTCAGCAACTATAGGCCGATATCCCTATTAAATGTAGATATAAAGTTATACGCCAAAATCTTAGCCTCACGTCTTGCACCCTTCCTGCCATCCCTGATAGGGAAGGACCAAGTTGGATTTATCCCTGGCAGAGAAGCCAGGGATAACACAATCAAAGCCCTAAACATACATCATTGGATTACAACACACAAACAAGAGGGATTTTTTCTGTCACTGGACGCAGAGAAGGCGTTTGACAGGCTGGCATGGGACTACCTGGAAGCAGTCCTGAAACATGTTGGTCTCCCGGATAGACTACTTAGTGCCATTATGTCCCTCTACAACGCACCAACTGCCAGGGTTCGTGTTAATGGCCACCTGTCAAAACGCCTTCACTATTGGCAACGGGACAAGACAAGGATGCCCACTCTCCCCAATTTTATTCGTCCTGACCCTTGAGCCTTTTCTCCAAGGTCTGAGAGCTAACGATAGTGTCAAAGGCTTCCGCATCGCAGACCGTACCTATAAAATGGCGGCCTTCGCCGATGACATACTGCTATTCCTGAAAGATCCCCACATATCAATTCCAAATCTTTTAAAAGAGTTGAAGCTATTTCATACTATTTCCAACTTCAAGATAAATTTTGCTAAATCCTAAGCCCTGAATATCTCCCTCCCACAAGAAGCGGTACTACAATGCAAAAACAACTTCCCCTTTAAATGGAACCACAATCAGATTAAATATCTAGGGATATATCTAACGGCTAGACTTTAAGACTTATTCTCCAAAAATCATCTCCCCATCCTCAAAACCATCACAAGTGACTTGAATAAATGGAATAAACCACATTTCTCTTGGTTTGGAAGGGCAGCAATCCTAAAAATGAACACACTCCCCCGAATCCTATTCATCTTACAAACCTTACCCATCAGACTCCCCCCATCCTTCTTTCAAACTTACAAACGACTTTGTACTAAATTCTTATGGAATCAGAAACGACCCAGAGTAGCTTACGAACAGTTAACAAAACCAAAAACGAAGGGGGGCATTGTGTTACCAGACCTCAAAAAATACTATTGGGCATGCCACCTCGCTAGAATTGTAGACTGGTCAATCCATAGCCACAGTAAAGATTGGGTTTCTCTTGAACACACCTTCTCCCCCTTACCATTACGATCCATTCCTTGGACCTCACGCAAACACACCCCGAAGAGTCTAAATGAACACCCTCTCATTGCCCCGACACTTCGCTGTTTTCAAGAAGCCTGCCGAAAGTTACGCATTTCCTCGACCCCTGGGCCCCTTACTTCAGTTAAGCTCAATCCAGAATTCCCACCTGGTATGTCCACAAATTTTCTGACAGACACCTGGCAACACCCAGAAGTCTTGGCACATCACTTCTACCACTCAGGCACTTTTCTAGAGCGCTCTTCGTTACCAGCCAACACAGAACACGTTACGTTTCCTCTCTGGACTTATTTCCAGATCAGACACTTCCTGAAAGATGCGGACCGCACATCCTCTGTCTCTCGCCGTCTCACAACATTCGAACAGCTATGCTCCCACTCTGCACCACAACAACACATGATATCTAACATTCACAACATACTCTCCTCAGACAGCTTACTGAAGACTAACAAAGCTTGCTCAAGTTGGGAAAAAGACCTACAGATAGAAATGACAGAGGCACAGTGGGAACGCATATCGATAATAACTCATAAAGGCTCTCTCAATGTCTCGATACAGGAAAACAATTATAAAGTCTTAACGCGCTGGTACAGAACCCCGGTTATCCTCAACAAATACAATCCCGCCCTTTCGGACAGCTGTTGGAGATGTTCTAGCGACACAGGTACTCTGGAACACATTTGGTGGTCTTGCCCCCTAATCCAGCCATTCTGGACCCAAGTCCGAGAAATTACATTGCAAATCTCTACATACACTTTAGAACACACCGCAGCACAACTTCTTCTACACCATTCTGACATACCAGCTCAGAGATACTGCAAAACGCTAATACCACCCCTACTAAAACGCAGCTAAACTATGCATCCCTATACATTGGGGAACAACAAATGTTCCAACCATTCCTGAATGGCTCAATCGCATTGGAAAAATTGCAGAAATGGAAGAATTAATCTCAATAGCCAAAGATTGTCCAACCAAATTCTCCCACACATGGGCCTGCTGGACCCACTTCTGTACCACAGCCAATTACAAACTCCTGATGGACCAAACAACTGGGAATCATCCATCTCCAGACGATTGAAGCCCCTGGTAATTGTACGATTACACTCTGTACTCCTAACTAATCAAAAGAAGCGACACCTAGCCTCCCTCCCCTACACAAGGGAAGACTGAGGGAGGACCTCTATTCACTCATCCTGATAAGCATACTGTCAATTATCTATGAAACACAAAACTTTTGGTATTCACCATATCCCAACACTTGGGATCCGGCGGCGGAGACTGGGAGGTACCCCCCCCCCCCCCCCAGCCTTCCCATCTCCTTTCACCCCCCCCCTCCTCTCTTTGATTCTAAGTATAGTGCTCTCTTCCTATACTTTATATTATCTTACCTTACTCTTCCTTCTTTCTTTCTTCTTTCTTCTTACCACGGCTCTTAATCTCTCTTCCCCCCTTTCTCCCCTTGTTCTTCCGCTCCTATACCCATCCCTCCTCCCCCTCCCCTTGGGGAGTCTACAATCGGATTCAATCCACTCACACGCTACAGCCCATTCCATTTAGTACCGACAGCTGACCAACTTCAACACCCAAATTATTAAAATAGAGTAATTACGCAAAGTTGGTCAGCTCCGTGTGAACTAGCCATCCCCTGTCTCCTTCCGCTGTATACACCTGCATAGAATTCGATATGAGACATACAAACGACTACCGTTGGAAGCGCAGACAGTCATTAAACTTGTCATACACTTGGCTCGCATCCCATAACTTGTTAAGTATGTCGACAAATGCTGTACTTTATTTCTGTACTCCTGATTGCATGCTAGTTCTGATTATCAATGCTGTAAAACCTACTGTTGTATTCCAGACTCCTTGTCCTAATGTAATGTAAACCTTATTTTGTTTACCAATAAAACTTATTATGGAAAAAAAAAAAAAAAGAATTCTGACATTTTTTTTTTTTTTTACTAGTAAAACGGCGATCTGCGAATTTTGTCAGGACTGCGATATTGCGGCGGACACATCTGACACCTTTGACACATTTTTGGGACCATTTACATTTATATAGCGAACAGTTCTATAAAAATGCACTGATTACTGTATAAATGTGACTGGCAGGGAAGGGGTTAACACTAGGGGGGGGGGGGGGGGGGGAAGGGGTTAAATGTGTATCCTGGGAGTGATTCTTACTGTGGGGGGAGGGGACTGCCTGGGGGAGGTGACCGATGCTGTGTCCCTATGTACAAGGGACACAGCATCAGTCTCCTCTCCCTGACAGGACATGGAGCTCTGTGTTTACACACAGAGCTCCACGTCCCTGCTCTAAAACTGCTGATCGCGGGTACCTGGTGGACATCGCGGCCACCAGGCACGCGCATCAGCATCGCGGTGACACGCCGGGCGCACACGCACGCCGCCGCCGGCATGAGCGCGCCCCCCCAGTTGCCGGAGGACCCGAGGCCGTAAAAAGACGGCCTCAAGGATTTATAGAGCCACCTGGAGGCTGTCTTTTTACTATGGCCCGGGACTGAAGTAGTTAATAATTAAGCTGCACAATTAAATCGGTAAACAAATTGTGATCTTGATTCAACCCCCCTTGCGATCTCTAGGCAGAATTTCCTGATTTATTCATGTAACAAGCGTAGAGAGTTCTCTGATCACTCAGCTGTCAAAAAAATAAATAAAAAAAAAAAGGTAGCCTGTCAAGTTTTTCACAACATTGTCTGTGCTGGTAGATAACTATAAACATTGTAACATTTCATTTTCAGATCAAAGGAATGAACTTCTGTCTGCAAATGAGGTCAGTTTAACCACTTAAAGACTAAACAGTTTTCTGACACTTATTTCTTGAAGAGTTACATTTTTTATTTTTGCTAGAAAATTACTTGGAAGCCCCAAAACACACCATATGTGTGTGTATATATTAGCAGAGACCCTAGGGAATAAAACGGCGATTGTTGCAATATTTTATGTCACACTGTATTTGCGCGACAGTCTTTCAAAGAATTTTTTTGGGGGAAAAATATACTTCAATGAACTAAAAAAACAAAACCGTAGAGTTAGCCCAATTTTTTTTGTAGAATATGAAAGATGATGTTACGCCACGAGAATCCTGAGAGAATTGTGATCTTTATTCTAAGCAAAAACAATTGTGATTCTCATTGTAGCCAGAATCATGCAGCTAATTATATTATATATATATATATATATATATATATATATATATATATATATATATATATATTATATATACACATACACATATATACACACACACATATATACATACATACACACACATATTATATATAACGTATTTATCGGCGTATAACGTGCACCCTAACTTTAAGAGGGAAGTTACAGGAAAAAAACTTTCCACAGCCCCCTGCGTATAACACGCAGGTACAGTTTACCCTCTATTATCAGGGTAAAAAAGTGAGTGTTATACACCAATAAATACAGTATATATATATATATATATATATATATATATATATATATATATATATATACACACACACACACACACACAGTATATATACACATACATACATACATACATACATATACACACACACACCAGGGTTTGACAAATTTGCTTGGAATCTAGGAGCCAGCTAAAAAAGTTAGGAGACAGAAACGCGCCCCATCCCGCCGAGCTCGCGCGCAGAAACAAAACGCATACGTGAGTAGTACCCGCATATGAAAGCGGTGTTCAAACCACACGTAAGGTATCGCCGTGATTGGTAGAGCGAGAGAAATAATTCTAGCCCTAGACCTCCTCTAACTCAAAACATGCAACCTGTAGAATTTTTTAAACGTCACCTATGGAGATTTTAAAAGGGTAAAAGTTTGTCGCCATTCCACGAGCGGACTTAATTTTGAAGCGTGACATGTTGGGTATCAATTTACTCGGCGTAACATTATTTTTCACAATATAAAAAAAAAAAATGGGCTAACTTTACTGTTGTCTTATTTTTTAATAAAAAAAAGTGTATTTTTTCCCCAAAAAGTGAGCTTGTAAGACCGATGCGCAAATACGGTGCGACAGAAAGTATTGCAACGACCTCCATTTTATTCTCTAGGGTGTTAGAATAATATATATAATGTTTGGGGGTTCTAATTAGAGGGAAGGATTTTTGTTATCTTCATTAACTTAAGCCATCTTAAACCTGGGATCGAGGGTTGTGGCTATGTCGAGAAGGTCTTGTGTTTTTTTCCTCCAGATACACCATGAGCTTTGATTTCATTGTGCAAATAAGATCAGAGTCATCTTCCTTAACAGCCAAAACAGAAGACTGAAATAGGTGCAGAGCAGGTTTCACAGAAGAGATACTGACATACTGCTCTCCTGAAAGAGCATCTGTGAAATCTGCCAGTGGGGTGAGGGTCTTGTCCACAGCCTCCAGGACCTCTAGGTCTTGCCATGTTGGCAAGAGGTGCCTAGCCTTGCGGTCAGAAGAGAGGACATGGGTGATGGCAGCTTTCTGCTCAAGTATCCTCCTCACCATAGCCTGCCTAGAGCCCCACCTTGTTGGGCACTCTGTCTTGAGCTTGTGGTCTGGTAAATAGAGTTGTTTTTGTGCCGCAGAAAGCTCCCTCTTCCTCCTCCAACTGTAGCTAAAACACCCGACAAGCTTTTTGCACAAACTCATAGTCTGTAGTGATGCAAACAAGATTCTCCTCCAATTTCCAGTTGATGAGAGCATCCTTTAATCCATGCGCCAAAGCTTCGCCAGTGTGGTCCTCAGGGAAAAACCCTGTTTGTAGGCACGGACTTGTCATCTCAAAATCATCATTAATGAAATGGATTGTTAAGCCCATGTATGGTTCCATTGCTCTGCTGGACCATAAATCTGAAGTTGCTGCAAAATTAAGTACATCTCGCAATTCTGTTGCAACTCTTTCACGACATTTGACGTAAAGAGCAGGGATTGCAACATGGGAAAAATAAGTACGAGAGGGCACTTGAAAGCGCTTATCAAGGGTTTGAATTCGTTTTTTAAACCCCTCTTTCAACAGTGGTCACGGGAGCCATGTCTTTAGCCAGGTGAAATGTGATTGCTTCTGTTATTTCTTTGCGCCTGAGAGAGTGTGTTGGGTACGGTGTTGCATTAAATAATGTTGCTTTAATTGACGTTTGTTTTGTCAAGTTGAAGTTACTTTGTGATTTAGCGTGAGCGTCAGTTTTGTTTTTCCGTACCATCTCATATTGTTGGATGTGATTAAGTTTTAGGTGATTAAACAGATTGGTGGTGTTACCCTTTGGTGCACAAACAACGGCTAAACATTGCTTGCAGTAGATGGTTTGCTGAGTGTCATCATCTGGTTTGAATCCGAAATAAGCCCACACTTCGGAATAAGCTCCCCTTTTTGGAACAAAAGCATCTGGGTTTTTATCAGGCTCACTTGCGCATTGCTCCTGCTCTCCCTCTGCGGCTGCACTGTCTGCGGTAGCCTCTGCACCGCCGGCCTCTGCCTCACTTATCCTACTCGGTTTAGTTTGTTTCTGACTTCTCGACTGTAGTGTAACTTCTGCTGTTCTGATGCAGTTAACATAAGGCACTGAAAGGCAGCACACATCTGGCTCGCGCTCGGTATACCCGATGTGACTTCGTCAAGGAGGGTTTGTGACTGTGTTTTATCTTGCGATCGTGAACAGACGAGATGTATGCCTCTCAGGTCTTCTGAGTGTCCTTGAAAATCTAATTGTCTGGACTGAACTTCTTCAATTAGAAAATCCAACAAACACAATGACCGTGACCAGGCTGGCACTGCAGGCAGGCAGTGGCACCAGTGATTGTGTCGATACAAAAGACCCCAGCTAGGCAACAAGAGTCCTGTGTGTGTGTGACTATTCTCCAATCGCTAAGGTGCTGCTGCAGCTCTCTTTTCGAGTTTCCGTTAATATTCAACTGGGTGTGGTGGACTGAAGCAGACACTCGGTTTAGCTTGTTTCTAACTTCTCGACTGTAGCGTGACTTCTGCTGTTCTAATGCAGTAAACATGAGGCAACACATCTGGCTTGCACTCGGCTAGCCGCTATACCCGAAGTGACTTCGTCAAGGAGTGTTTGTGTTTTATCTTGCGATCGTGAACAGACGAGACAGAGACGTATGCTTCGTTCTCAGTTCTTCGGAATGTCCTTGAAAATATAATTGTCTGGACTGATTCTGAACTTCAATTAGAAAATCCAACAAACACAACGACCGTGACCAGGCTGGCACTGCAGGCAGGCAGTGGCACCAGTGATTGTGCCGATACAAAAGACCCCAGCTGGGCTAAGGAGTCTTGTGTGTGTATTCTCCAATTGCTAAGGTAAGGTGCTGCTGCAGCTCTCTTTCCGTTAATATTCAACTGGGTGTGGTGGACTGAAGCAGACAGATGTTTGTATTGTACCTAGAGAAAACAAATTGAGAGTGCACACTGTCAGCTGCCTTAGTTTAAAAACACTGTCTTAAAGCGGGGGTTCACCCTATTAATAAAAAAAAAAAAAAAATTTCCTCTAGCATAAAATGAGGCATAGTAGCGCGAGCTACAGTATGCCTGTCTTTAATTTTTTAGCCCCGTACTCACCGTGCAATCGTAGAGAGAAGATTCCGACTCCCTGCGGGGAATGGGCATTCCTATGGAGAGGGAAGGTGATTGACGGCCGGCTCTGGCACGTCACGCTTCTCCGGAAATAGCCGAAATAGGACTTGGCGCTTCACAGCGCCTGCGCATAGTCTGTGCGCAGGGGCCGTATAGCGCCATGAAGAGCCGAGACCTGTTCCGACTGTCTTCGGGGAGTGTGACGTGCCAGAGCCGGCCGTCAATCACCTTCCCTCTCCATAGGAACGCCCATTCCCCGCAGGGAGTCGGAATCTTCTCTCTACGATTGCACAGTGAGTACGGGGCTAAAAAAATAAAGACAGGCATACTGTAGCTCGCACTACTATGCCTCATGTTATGCTAAAATGTTGTTATGGAGGGTGAACCACCGCTTTAAGTTGCAGCTATGAGTAACTATGCACTGACATTTAAAGTGGTAGTAAACTCTTTACTACCACTTTCACTTACAGGTAAGCCTATAACAAGGCTTAACTGTAAGTATAAAGAATATCTCCTAAACCTGTACGGCTTAGGAGATATTCCCTTCGCAATGCACCGCTGACTGCAGTGGCGCATGCGCAGGGGGGATCTTCGGCTAAAGGCCTGGCAGCCGCCGGACTTTGCCGGCCAAGAAGTCTCCCGCGTGCATGCGCGGGAGTGACATCTTCGACGCTCCAACCAATCACAGCGCTGGAGTGGCGATACCCGGAAGACACGCCGAGGCAAGATGGACATTTCCCTCGGTGTGGACCAGGTAAGTTCCCCTAACATCGTTCCAAGGTAAGTATTTCATAATGAGCTAGTATGCGGTGCATACTAGCTCATTATGGCTTTTGCTTTTCAGGGATGAAAAAAAATGGCTTTACTACCGCTTTAAAAGGCAACAAAACTGTGTTGTTCTTTTTTAAGTCACACAACCTGGCGCTGTCATCATGTGCCCCAGACCTTGCAGATGACAGTCAGACAGGCTAGGCTATTAAGGAGGGGCATGTGAGGAATGGACTTAAAATACCGGCAACCACTGTCCCTTATAATATATGAATATTATTACCACCACCACAGTTGTAATATTCATAATATGGGTAGCTGCCTGGTGCCACTGCCTGGCGCAGACTGTGTGGTAATATTCATAATTGCAGGGACACTGGTTGCCTGTATTTTAAGTCCACTCCCTCACACTCACATGCCCCCCCATAGCCTGACTGTCATCTGCAAGGTCTGGGGTAGCTGCCTGACTGTGGTAATATTCATAATATGCCTATGGGCATTGGGTACGCATTGCACAGTGCACACAGTGTCAGTGAGTCTGTCACTAGGGCTTTTTCAGGCATATGCTCCATACATGCAGGAAAACCAAAACTCATGTTTCTGAGAGGATCGCGTTCCTTCCTGTTAGATTTTGGTGTGAACTGTGAAGGTGAACCGACCTTTAATGTTATAAATGTGTTTTCAACCTACTTGTTAGGTTTTAATGGCAGATTTTTAATATAAAATGCATTTAATATTAATAAATTCTGCCTTGCTGCAGAACAGGCTGTTCTGTTCATTTGAGAATGAACTGCCTGCCAGTGCCACCCCTCAATAGCACCAAAGTGCATGGGCCTTTTTTTGATTACATTTTTTAATGCTATTGCCACTGCACCAAAATGCTTGGTGCTTTTGTTAGCATAAATAAAAAAAGAAATAAATAAAATCATAAAAATAAAAAATGCATGCTATTTATTTGCTAACAAAAGCACAATGCATTTTGGTGCAGCAGCATTAACCACTTAAGGACCGCCTCATGTACATATACGTCAGCAGAATGGCACAGGCAGGCACATGTACGTATATATACGTGCACTGCTTGACGTGGGTCGGGGGTCCGATCGGGACCCCCCCCCGTGCATGCGGCGGTCCCTGTGGCTTCAGGAGCGATCCGGGACGACGGCGCGGCTATTCGTTTATAGCCGCTCCGTCGCGATCGCTCCCCGGAGCTGAAGAACGGGGAGAGCCGTGTGTAAACACAGCTTCCCCGTGCTTCACTGTGTCGGCGCATCGATCGCGTCATTCCCTTTATAGGGAAGACACGATCGATGACGTCATTCCTACAGCCACACCCCCCCTACACTAGTAAACACACACAAAGTAAACCCTAACTCCTACAGCGCCCCCTGTGGTTAACTCCCAAACTGCAAACTGTCATTTTCACAATAAAAAATGACAATTGTCCCAAAAATGTGTCAAAATTGACCGAAGTGTCCGCCATAATGTCGCAGTCACGAAAAAAATCGCTGATCGCCGCCATTAGTAGTAAAAAAAAAAAAAAAAAAAAAAAAAAAAAAACTATCCCCTATTTTGTAAACACTATAAATTTTGCGCAAACCAACCGATAAACGATTATTGCGTTTTTTTTTTACCAAAAATCGGTAGAAGATTACGTATCGGCCTAAACTGAGGAAAAAAAATATGTTATATATGTTTTTGGGGGATATTTATTATAGCAAAAAGTAAAAAATATAGCATTTTTTTCAAAATTGTCGCTCTATTTTTGTTTATAGCGCAAAAAATAAAAACCGCAGAGGTGATCAAATACCACCAAAAGAAAGCTCTATTTGTGGGGAACAAAAGACGCCAATTTTGTTTGGGAGCCACGTCGCACGACCGCGCAATTGTCTGTTAAAGCGACGCAGTCCCGAACTGTAAAAACCCCTTGGGTCTTTAGGCAGCATTTTGGTCCGGGGCTTAAGTGGTTAATAGCACTGCTATTGAGGGGTGGCACTGGCAGGCAGTTCATTGTCAAAGTAATAGGCTGTTCTGCAGCAAAAGCCAACGCACATACTCGTCATTTAAAATGATCGTGTGTGGGCTTCACATCGTTTTTCGGCTTCTGAAAAACGACAAAAAAAAATTCAAACATGCTGCATTTTCTAAACGTCGTTTTAAAAAAATTTCATTTTTCTGGTTGTAAAAAATGATCTTGTGTGGGCTAAAACAACGTTTTAAACCCGCGCATGCTCATTAGCAAGTTATGAGACGGGAGCGCTCGTTCAGGTAAAACTACTAGAGTAAGCACATTCATCACGCTGTAACAGACAGAAAAGTGCAAATCGTCTTTTACAAACACTGAATCAGCTAAAGCAGCCCAAAGGCGAATAGAACTTCCCCTTTAGAGTGCCGTCGTACGTGTTGTATGTCACCACGCTTTTTTCATAATTTTTTAAAAATGATGGTGTGTGGGCAACGTCGTTTTTAATGATGAAGTTGGAAAAACTTTGTTTTTTGGACATGCTGAAAAACAACGTTTTTTTTCAATGCCGAAAAATGATCGTGTGTACGCGGCATTACTCTGCATAGCATAGATGTGTGAACCTTTAAAAATGTTGTCAATACAGTCAGGAGGCCGAGGGGCATCAAAAAAAAAAACACAACAGCGATAGCTGATATACTACTAGCATCATAGATGTATAAACCTTTAAAACTTTGTTAAAACACTCAGGAGGAGGAGGCCGAGGGGTATCAGAAAAAACCACAGCAGCGATAGCTGATATACTAGCATAGCATGGCTGTTTTAAAAGTATGTCACTTTCCTACCTGACTGCGCACTGCTGTGCTGTGTGCTCCGAGTTGCGCGTGCTCGCTTCTGAATTCCCGGCCAAAAGAGTGAGACACTTGTCTTTGTACCGCCCATGCCCAGCGCCAGCGGCGCGCCGCATCACGCATTGAACTGACATCGCTGCTGACGTCAGTTCCGCCATTTGCATTCCACGCTGGTTACGTGGAACCGGCGGTGAAACCGAAGAATCACGGGTCATCCCGCGGGGAGATCGCGGGCGGGGAGAATTGAGATCGCGATTCTCTCCGCGATTAATCGTGCAGCTCTAGCAGCCAGCTCAGAGAAGGAAGGGCTGAGCCCAGCCCCGACAGTACTAGAGTTCTCAAGTATGCTGGAAGGTGGCAACACGGGGAAACAATATAGTCTGGAAACTGGAGGTTCACACACATACGGGCAGATCCTGTGGTGAGTGCATGATAAACCTCCTAGCGGACACTTTTGCATGACATCACTAATATCATACAATAGCTGCAGTTCCTTCGTGGAGGAGACACAACAATCACTGATGTTGGATTGTTAGAGCCAGAAAGCTAAAATATTGTTAACCACTTCTTGCCCGGTCAATAGCATATTGACGTCTATTGATGTCCTGCAAAATAACAACCAACGCGCGCCTGTGGGGGCGCGCATCGCGGCGATCGGTGGTGCGGTGTGTCAGTCTGACACACCGCTACACCGATCTCGGTAAAGAGCCTCTGACGGATTCAAGCTGGGGGTTCACGCTGATTGTTCACCAGCGCAGCCCCCCTCGGATGTCCACACTGGACCAACAGGGAAGCCGCCAGGACCACCAGGGAAGCCTTCAACATGTGGATGACCAGGTACATCCCCCATGGCCATCCACATGTTCCAAAACATGGCATACATATGCCAATCAGTGCCCACAAATGGGCACTGACTGGCACCATAATAGTGTTGTAAAAAAAGTGATGCCCAGCAATGCCACCCACCAGTAATCAGTGCCATGCATCAGTGTCCCTCAGTGCCACTTATCAGTGCCCACCCATCAGTGCTGCCTATGAGTGCCCATCAGTGCCGCATACCAGTGCCACCTATCAGAGCCATCATCGGTGCCGCCTTATCAGTGCAGCCATATCAGTGCCCATCATTTAAGAAGAAAACAGTCTTTTTTTATTCGTTGTGCAAAAAAAAAAAAACGCAGAGGTGATCAAATACCACCAAAAGAAAGCTCTATTTGTGGGAACAAAATGATAAAAAAAAAAATTGCGTATAGTGTTTCATCACCGTGAAATTGTCATTCAAACTGCGACAGCGCTAAAAGCTGAAAATTGGCTTGGGCAGGAAGGTATGTAAGTGGCTGGTATTGAAGTGGTTAAGGAAGAAAAAAAAAAGGGAGAAAAAAAAATTAGATTTATATTAAAAAAAATAAAAAATAAAAAAAGTACATTTTTTTGAAAATCCAATAAAAAATATTGAAACAGAAAGAGAAAAGTAACTATAAATCTATATTTCACCAGCAAAAATGAAAAGGCGAATGCCAATTGGAGTTGTCATATAGCTAAGAAAACACATCAGGTCATAAAGGCCTAATCATGTGAATTATTAAAATTAATTGAATATAGATAATTCTGATTAACTATGTATTTGGTTAGAAGCCAAATATCAGCAGCCACAAATGGCATGAAAGCACCCACTATCATGTAAAGGTTCCCCTGTAAATTGGAACAGGTGTGTGTTGTAATATTAATATAGATATGTAGGTATTGTAAAATATTGTGGTATATGAAAGGCACAGTATATATAGGTTTACATACAGGCATTCAAGGTTACACATCAAAGGGGTTAGTGGTCAAAAGGACTCTTTGATGTGTTAATCTTATCTAAGACGACCTAGGTGTGGGGCCTGGTACTTCCTTACATAAGGAAGTGTTTATTAATGTTAATTAGGCTTGTGGGATGTTCATTCAATGGGAACATTTGGTTGACCCCCCCCCCCCTCCAGTGTGAGTCCAATATTTGAAGCAGGCAAGCTGGCATTCAAAGAGTCTAGTCTTGTCTTGTCACTCTATGATGAACATTGCACAGGTCTAGGAGAAGATGGGATTCTGAATTATACTCTGTTGGATTCTTGTATCGTCTGTGGACTTTGTATGTTATTGGAAGATCCATTAAATGCGTTCTCTGGAGAACCTTGTGTGAGTTGCTGCGGAACAACCTAATTTACTCTCTGACTTCAGTACATTGGATCTTATGGTTCTGTGTTGGACACTATACCTGATCACTACATTGGTGCCGTTCAAGTGACCAGAATCACATTTTCAGGACTTAGTAACAGAAGCCGGTGATGATAGCAATCCTGTGAGTTGGACAGAAGTCTGATGGAGACCCAAGAGCTGTGCTGTGACCTCTATTGTCTGGTTGTGACATAAGAGAGTCTGATATACAAGACTAAACAAGTTTGGAACCCCAGAATTATTCTCTGGAGACTGAAAACTGAAGAAAGAAAAGACTGCCGTGCACTAGAAGAACGGAACTGGCAAGGTGAAGCTTCAAATGCGGTGAGTAAAATATTTCCTTTATCTTAAATTATTAGTATTATAGTCAAAATGCTTACTCAGTGTGAAGCTAGTGTCAGTTCTGATAAAGTTAACAGATGGGTATTAAAATGTATTAAGCGTCATGGCGGTCCTTATGAAATGCCAGAAAAATGTAAGCAGACGTGGACTATGATGAAGGAATTTTTAGAGGAAAGTGTTTTTGATAGCAAAATTTCAGAAAGTAAAAGAAAAGGTTGTATTGTGCAGGGCTTGTTATCTTGTTGTTTAAAAATGGAAAGTTCTTTAAATGATAAAGTTGAGGAAATTGCGCAGTTACAGAGTGCAGTTGATAATAGCCATAAGGTTTGCAAGAGGTTACAAAACCAATCAGAAACTGAGACAGTAAATTTAAAATTGCATGCAGTTACCATTGGTGGAGCTTTGCTTGAGAAATCTAAACGTTGTGATGAATTATCAGAGGAAAATGAGAGATTAAAATTAAGAATTATGGAATTGGAGAAGAGATCTCAGGAATGCAGATGTGCATCAAATCTTGGATTAAGCAATCTGCAGCAAAATACAAACTTTCTATCAAATAAAACAGAACCTCATATTAAATCTGATAATTCATTGCCAGCCGCACCCACTGTGACCACCATGGTTTATAACAACAATAATAATACAGGTGAAGTTCAGCTTGTAATGAAGCATTTGAAACCAAAAGAACTGGATGCAATTCTTAAAGAAATAGGAATGGTTCCCTGCCATGATTTAAACAAATTTTTAAAATGGTTTTGTGACTTGCAGAATGTCATAGATTTGTACAATCTCAACCCATCGGACTTAGAAAGAGTTTTGCAACATTCTATAGGGAAAAGTCTTTGGTTGAGGATCAAACAGATCTGTCTTCAGCCTCTGAGGACAAGGGACATATTACTGGAGTTATTATGTGTTCTGTACGGAGTGCGTTCTGATGTTACGATTCATGGGAAGATTGATCAAATGCAGGGTGAATCTCCCTATGAATTGTCGCACAGGATAGAAACTATTATGGAATTGTTGGTAGGTAATAATCTTGCATTTGAGCGGGGAGGCTCGATACATATCAATATGTTGCTAGATGCTTTGCATGAAGATATCAAACAAGATATTTTATTGGTTACCCCGAATCCTCACGATTTAAAAGACATATTATTGAGAGCAGATCATTTATGGAGAAGGTCAAATGAGCAAGCTGTCAGAATTGATGTAGCCACATTGTTTAGGACAAACACTGAACAGAAAGATCAGAAGATAATATCTAATGATCACATCAAAAGGGGAAACTCTGGGTCAAACAAAGGTGATATTAACATGATAAACAGAGCTGACCAAAATAATAATAAGAAAAGGACCTGGATACCATTTCCTCAGTTAAAACAGAAATATGACCACCTGAAGATTGAGTATGATAAGATGAAAATAGAATATCACACACTATTAGAACAGTTGAATGGTACAGATCTATTTTTGAATGAAAATGACACTTCTATAGCAGTGGGGGTGAATTAGCTTTAAAGTGTAAACATGTAAATAGTTCTTTGTTTAAGGTCTTTGCTAATGAGATTTTGTCTGAGAGTTTTTTTCTTTCAGGTACAGTGCATTGCTGGAGATACGTGTTCGCATGTGAATAGCAGGAGTAATTGTTGACTAGTGGGGGAGAGACACTGAATGGACAATATCACTATACAAGAAATTATAAAGAATTCATGGACACTCTCTCAATTTTCATCAAGCAATGGACTTTTTTTTTGAACATTCAAATTTTTTTTTTTCTCTTCATTTTTTTATTTTATTTTCAATGGACTTACCCAACGCCCTATTTTTTTCATTTTCTCCCTTTCCCCAATATATTTTGCTTTTTTATTATGTTTTATTTCTTGAACTTAATCTTAAAACCAGAGCAAAGCATTTAAATCTAGAATAATTTTATAACATCTGTACATATGAAATAATGCATATTGATATCAATATATTTACATCTGAGGTGATGTTGCACAAATGGCTGGGCATAGCATACATTATAGTAGGTTGGGTGGTTTTCCTAAATTTATAAGAGGGGTGAGTGAAATTCATCACTCTAGTCATGATTTGAAACATTGTTGAATCAGTTATTTATAATATGCTGAAGGCTATGACACATATGGATGAAAGAGACCTTTCTACTCTTCATAAAAAATACTGGCAAGAATTTCCACTGCTGATTTGTCTGCACAGAAGATCTGATAAACACTGATGTCAAGCTGATAATATCTATACCGTCGCATGGGGGAATATATATATATATATATATATATATATATATATATATATATATATATGTTGGCATACCATTCTGTGGAATTATGGACTGAATGATACAAAACAGCTCTATTAAAGGCAACAAGGGTTCGGCCTACAGCGCGTTACGAAAGCAAATTGCTGCTGGCAATCAACAAATTCAGAATATTGAAGGTTTGAAGGATTGAAGGTGTCAAGTGCAAGAAAATAGTTTGCAGCACAGAATTGTTACTGCCGGTCCGGATCCAAACCTTTTTGACCTTGAAAGGGACTGCTGATACAATAATGGTTCTTCTTACTACAAAGATGGAAGATGGAAGAATTTCAGGAATTGCTGGTGTTTGTGTAAAAGCATCTTTAAAAATGAAAACTTTGAGCCCGGAGATGAGAGAATCCTGGACTTATGTGGATTGGACCTCCCAAAACATACCAAGCTTTACTTTCAGTGAGATGGTGAGAGATGTGAAGTCAGAATGGACGGTGACATCAGCTCGATTTTGCACAATATTCAAGATCGTGATGTGATTTACAAAACAAGGAGCAATCTTTGAAATGAGGCCTAACAGCTATACTGGCCACGAATGTTTACTGAATCCTTTTCCAGTCATGGTCTAAAGTTATATTATCTAATAACTGTTTCATGGGGATATTTTAGAGGTTGGTGAAGAGAGATGTAACCAGTCTGAACTTAATATTTCATATGAGCCGTTGTAAAGCATCCAATACCTCAAACCATAATGACATTTAATGTTTGATTTATGAGTCAGTTCTAGTAGTTAGAACCGACTCAAGTGGGGGAATATGTTGTAATATTAATATAGATATGTAGGTATTGTAAAATATTGTGGTATATGAAAGGCACAGTATATATAGGTTTACATACAGGCATTCAAGGTTACACATCAAAGGGGTTAGTGGTCAAAAGGACTCTTTGATGTGTTAATCTTATCTAAGACGACCTAGGTGTGGGGCCTGGTACTTCCTTACATAAGGAAGTGTTTATTAATGTTAATTAGGCTTGTGGGATGTTCATTCAATGGGAACATTTGGTTGACCCCCCCCCCCCCTCCAGTGTGAGTCCAATATTTGAAGCAGGCAAGCTGGCATTCAAAGAGTCTAGTCTTGTCTTGTCACTCTATGATGAACATTGCACAGGTCTAGGAGAAGATGGGATTCTGAATTATACTCTGTTGGATTCTTGTATCGTCTGTGGACTTTGTATGTTATTGGAAGATCCATTAAATGCGTTCTCTGGAGAACCTTGTGTGAGTTGCTGCGGAACAACCTAATTTACTCTCTGACTTCAGTACATTGGATCTTATGGTTCTGTGTTGGACACTATACCTGATCACTACAGTGTGGAAAACCAACCGTAGCCCAACTCACCCATACTATATGGCATATATCTGAAATAAGACAAATGTACATGCACAGGGTACTAAATGGAGATGTAACCAATGGTAACATCTCCAATAGGCTCAAGTGGCAATTGGGTCAACTGGGATGTCAGAGCTGGTTCACATAAACACTAGCTAACATGTTACGCATTTTTAATAAAAGCATTGACATCTACATTAAGACCGTAGGGTGTATAGCAGCGTACCCTGTGGATCCAAGCCATTTCTAGCCTTGATAGTTCCCTGACTAGAGAGCTACCCCTCCAGTGGGCACTAAATTTGTCTATGCCAATGAATAATGTGTTGGCAGGATTTCGAGTGTGGTGAATGGCATAATGCTGAGACAGAATGAAATTTAAAACCGTTTGTTGGTGATGTGCTCCCCCAAGCAGACTGGCATGGCCCACTTGGGCCTGACAATATAATGGAGCCCACACGGGCACTATAACAAATATACAATGCACGTAGTGCAGCAGCAGATAAAAGATTCAATACAATGTTCCTTAGATGTACTGGTTGAAACAAAAGACTCTGTCTTTCGGATTTGACTTTTATTTAAAGAACAGACCTGACATCTGCGACACTGGTGGTATCCCGTAAGGTTTTGAAAGAACGACACCCTTTTGGTAGGGGGGGTGGATCTACAACATTGGGAGCAACACTATCTCTGAGGGAGGGGACCCCTCTAAAGATTACCTGTGGGTTGATGGGTAAAAATGTTTTGATGATCCCATTGTTCCTCGGTAAATGCCAGCGCTTGCAAATTTTTTTTATTTTTTTTTATTTGATAGTGTTGGGTGGAGAAAGTTGTAATAAAGGGTATTACAGGTTTATCGTTGCCTCTCCTAGATCCACTCTCCAACAGGGTAGACCCATCTATCTTGCCCACTTGTTCAATGGTATTCTGTAGCGAATCTCAATCATAGCCTTTTTCCTCCAACCCCTTTCCCAAAACTCCATCTTGGGAGTCTTTAATCCTCCATTTCTGTGCAATTGCGTCTCATTCTCACAAACTGGCTTTTAGGAACCGATTTAAGCCAGGAGTCGTGATGGCAACTGCCAAGAAGTAAAAAGGCGTTGCGATCTGTCTTTTTAAAAATATGTCACTGTTTTGAAACCATCATCTCCTTTGGATATTGTTAAATCCAAAAAGTTAATACAGTCTTGGTTCGCCTTATGAACAAATCTAATCCCCCTATTATTGTCATTGATGGGGGAGAAATATTCATCCGACTGGGAATCTGTTCCAACCCATAGGGGGCTCCGGTTCCTAACGAGGACATTCTCTAGGGAAGTTACTAGGGTATTTAGTCTTTTTTTCAGGATGTTTATTCCTCCAAGGTTAACCCCACTCGAGATGACATACATTCGTTTCTAGACAAGTATCCTGTGCCATCCTTGTCTGCTTCGGATGTTGCCCTTCTCAATGCTCCTCTGACTGAGGATGAATTACTTGAGGCTCTGGCCCACTCGAAAAATAGTCGGGCACCCGGGGCTGATGGGTTACCCTCGGGGGTATACAAAAGGTACTCAACTCAACTCCTTCCCATTCTTCTTAAAATGTATAATCACGCATTCGATACAGGGTCTCTCCCCCCTTCTATGAATGAGGCACTCATTGTGGTCCTGTTAAAGCCCGGAAAGGACCCATCGTCTCCGGACTCTTACAGACCGATTTCACTTCTAACCTATGATGTCAAGCTGCTGGCCAGGATTTTGGCTAGCAGGTTGGCTAGCTGTATACAGAAAGTGATACACAGAGATCAGTCTGGGTTCATTCCGACGAGATCCACATCTCAGAATCTGCGCAGACTCTTCCTGAATTTACAAATCCCCCCGGACAATGTGGGTAACAGGGCGATCCTTTCGTTGGACGCCGCCAAGGCGTTCGACAGCGTGGAGTGGCCATACCTTTGGGAAGTCCTGACTCGATTTGGGGTGGGTCCCTCATTTTTGAAATGGGTACAGTTATTGTATAGCTCCCCGTCGGCGAGAATGTGTATTAATGGGGAGGTGTCGGAACCCTTCGGTCTTGCTAGGGGCACTCGGCAGGGGTGCCCTTTGTCGCCCCTGTTTACCCTGGCTCTTGAGCCACTGGCCATTCACATCAGAAATAGGCAGGACATAGTGGGGTTTCAGAGAGGTCCCAGAAAAGATGTGGTATCCCTTTATGCGGACGATACGTTGATATATATGGGAGACACAGCAAGCTCCTTGCAAAATGTAATGGGCCTGATTGCTGACTTTGGTCGGCTTTCGGGGTTCAGTATTAACTGGAACAAATCGGTTATTATGCCCCTAGACCCCTTGCCAAGCCCCTTGCCGGACTGTGCAAAGGACATTGCAGTAGTAGATGAATTCCGTTACTTGGGCATACAGATCACGCCAACCCCCTCCCAATACCTTGACAAAAACCTATCTCCACTGATGCAGAAACTACGGCTGAAATGCTCAGCCTGGAGGAAATTACCTCTATCCGTGACCGGAAGAGTTAACTTAATCAAGATGATATGGGCACCTCAACTTTTATATATTTTTCACAACTCCCCGATCTGGATCACTCACAGATGGTTTACTCGTATAGATTCTCAATTCAGGGAGTTGATATGGGGGGGGGGGGGGGATTGGCCCGCATTAGTCTGCATTCTTTGCAACTTCCAAAAGATCAGGGGGGTATGGCAGTTCCGCATTCTCGGTTTTATTTCATAGCGTCACAGCTCCAGCAACTTGCTAATTGTGGAATAGCGGACGAATCTGACCCGATAAGATCGCTACTAGTCCCAATGGACTCAGCCCTTCCAGCACTGGTGTATCTAGATGCAGGCTTTACTAAATTCCCTACCGCACTACCCACAATTAGCCTACTGAATAAGTTATGGGAATATGTAAGGACCATCTTTAAGGTCAAGACAGTTTGCCAGTTTACCCCAATATGGAGGAATAGATATTACTGTGAACTTCTTAAGCTGAAGGGATTTGGCCCCTGGGAAGAGTTGGGCATACATTATATTGCCCAGCTGTTCTCTGGAATTATACTTAAATCCTTTGCAACCCTGAAAGAGGAATATGGTTTATGCAACTCCCAATTTTACCAATATTTGCAACTGAGACATGCTGTACAATGCGAAAGCAGACTGGCCCGACCAGCGGTAACGGTGCATCCTCTGACGAGGGATGTGCTCTTTGCTGATGACCGGGCGGGTATGATATCAAGGGTCTATGCAAGATTGCTCCAATCTACACATGATGCAAGTAAACTCCCCTGCAGACGAGGGTGGGAAAGGGATTTGGGGCCTATAGATGGTGAAGCATGGGAACTGTGTGTGACATCCGCCCCACTGGTATCCGTATCGGCATCACAGAGGCTTTCTCACTTATATTTATTGCATAGGGTATATAGAACCCCGGCTAGGCTACATAAATGGGGTTTTAGAGATACACCTTTGTGCCCAAAATGTAATGCGCATACTGGGGATCTCTTGCACATGTTTTGGAAATGCCCGAAACTCTTTAGGTACTGGAAATATGTCCTTGATACTATAGCCCAGGTATTTCAGATACCAATTATTACTGACCCAGTGGTCTGCCTTCTTGGCGCCCTGGAGTTACCTGACCTGTCGCCAAATGGTCACACTGCGGTCCTACGGTTGCTTTACCTGGCTCGCAAGGAGATTGCGAAGGTGTGGATTACGCCGAGGGTACCAACAGGCACATTATGGGTGAAACAGGTCAATAATTTATTAATTCGGGAAAAACTGACATACCGACACAGGGGTGCTTCGAAAAAGTTTTATTCACTATGGCAGCCCTGGTTAGATGTCCCAGGATTGGGACCCCTTCAACTGGTGAGGGACAGATTGTTACAGGGATGAATACCTCAAAACAAATGACAATAGTTTAATATTGAATGGTGTAATTGTATTAACGATGGGGTATGAGGAGTGAGGATTCCATATTAGCCTCTGTTACACCAGGTGAAGGATGAAAACATGTTGAGGACCATAGTCTAAGGAATAAGGATCCTTTCTCTTTTCTTTTTCTTTTTTGTCTTTCCTTCCCCCTCCCCTTCTTTTCTTCCTATCCCTATTTTGTTTTATCTTTCTACTTCCGGAGTTAAAGAGTTACTATTGAAATACACAGTCAGACTAAGCTTCTGTGGTAAGGCCTTGCATGATGAAGTGTGTTATAATATCATATCCATCCTTCTATACTTCTGATGTGTAGAAAATGATTCGTTCATTTCATGCATGTGTCTGCATTGTATAAGATTTGGATGTGTACCACTGTGGGAGTACGTCTTGTATCCTCCCTTTTCCATTCTGCTGCATTTTCTATTGATCTGCCTGTGTATATTTATATGTTTGTATTGCTACAATAAACTTATTTTTGATTTAAAAAAAAAAAAAAAAGAGGACATTCTCCTCCCACTTGGCCATAAACAGGTTGGCAAAGCTGGGGGCATATTTAGCCCCCATGCCACACCACGCTTTTGGCGATAGTATTGATTGTCGAACCAAAACTAAATTGTGGTTTGCTGCATATTCTAGTAGGTCCATAATAAAGGACTGTTTAGGTACTGTTAATAAAATATCCAAATAGTACTTGACTGCAGCTATACCCAGGTTATGTGGTATAATGGTGTACAGAGATGTCACATCTGCTGTCACCAACCACATGTGTTCACTGGGTTTAAGTTGAGACAATAGGTTAATACCATTGTATCTGAAAGATACCAGACATGTGATCTGCTGCACCAAAGGCTGAAGAAAATGTCAATATACTTGCCCACCCGGGCAAGTAAGACTCTTGTGAATCTTAGGCAGGCAATAAAAAATAGGAACCCGCGGGGCCTTGGGAATCAAAAATAATCTCTTTTTCATCGAGAATATTGAGATCAAATCCCTTTTGCACCAACCCTTCCAAAGTGTTCTTATACTTGATAACCCGGTGTCCAGAAGACATCAACCGAAGGTAAGGTCCGAAAGCCGGTATTCCTCAGCCAAAGGTGACTACGATAATGGTGTCTCAACCATGGAGTAGGTAGAGAAATCGCGAAGATCCCCAGTAGAAGTCTTTCTTGGAATGAAACGCGTCGGGCTAGCAACACCTGCTCCCATATTGCTTTTATATATCTTTAAACTGTGATCACCTTTTTAACCTGTATGCTGGTTTTTACCATTAAAACCTTTTTTTGCTGACATGTACCATCGGAGCCCCTTCTTTGCATGCTCTGTGGATGAAAAGTTTCTTTGAGTGTCTCCAGCTGGTCCCCATGACCCTATTAAGGGTTGCTGTCTGTCTGAACTGAGCTGTTCTCAGATGTTTGTTGGATCTTCGCGATTTCTCTACCTATTCAATGGTTGAGACACCTTTTGTCGGAGTCACCTTCGGCTGAAGAATACGGGGCTTTTTGACCTTACCTTCGGTTGACGTCTTCTGGACACCAGGGAGGTGTATTCCATTTATTTTTGGATCTTCGCCAACAGTCCCATTGTACAGCTGGTTGGGTATTGTAAGCTCGATTGACCTATTGTCGTATGAGTCGGATTCAACGGTTTCCGGTAAGCACATTCATAATTACATCTTACATCTGAAGATCTTTGTTGGGATGGTTCATTCAATCTCATGACATCTTTATTTTGTTATTTACTCACGATGGACAATTTATCATGTTGAATTTCTACATGGACTGATTGTTTTCATGTGGATTGAACATGATTATTTTATGGTTATACCCTGTTGAGTATATAGGGGGTAATCCACAAAAGGGATACGCCGGCGTATCTACTGATACGCCGTCGTATCCCTGTTTCTATCTATGGAACTGATCCACAGAATCAGTTTACCATAGATAGGCAGAAGATCCGACATGTGTAATTGAATTACATTGTCGGATCTTAAGGATGCAATTCTAGGCCGGCCGCTAGGTGGCGAGGCCATTGCGGCTGGCCTAGAATATGCAAATGAACACTTACGGCGATCCACAAACGTTCCGACGGGCCCGTCGCTCGAAATCTACGTTGTTTACGTCGAGTTACGCCACGTAAAACTAGGGCTGAGCCCTAGTTCTCTTAAGCCATGTTAAGTATGGCCGTCGTTCCCGCGTCGAAAATTTAATTCTACGTCGTTTGCGTAAGACGTTCGTGAATGGCGCTGGATGCCATTTACGTTAACGTCTAAGCAAATGACGTCGGAGCGACGTCAGTTAGCGCAATGAACGTCGGGTAAGTTACCCGACGGAGCATGCTCAGTACGTCCGGCGCGGGAGCGCGCCTAATTTAAATGGGACTCGCCCCATTAGATTCGGCACGCCTTGCGCAGGACACATTTAAGTTACACTGCCGCAAATTTCAAGGTAAGTGCTTTGTGGATCGGGCACTTAGGGAGAAATTTTGCGGCGGTGTAACTTAAATTGGAAGATTTAAGTTGCGGCCGATATTTGTGGATTTGGCCCATACTGTATATTATGTGGTGTTTTTTCACATCATTATTAACTACCTTAGAGGCCCTATAATCAAATACGCCCATATTTCAAAGTTGCTGACTGGACTATAATCAAATAGGACTTGATGTCCGTGGAGATATAGGTAAATCATCAAAAGTGTTATATACTGTGCTAACATATAAAATATTCATTTTATATCTCACATCTTTTATATCAACGTGGAAAAAATGCTGCAACTTCATGAGATACAATAATAAAAAATAAGCTGCACTAGTATGTGATAAGAAACAAGTGACCATATACTTGCAAAAATCTAAAACGTACGATTGCAAAATAAAGTGAACACACTGGCCCAAATTCTCGTAGATCGGCGCATCTTTATGCTGGCGTAGCGCATCTCGGATGCGTTACGCCGGCGTAACTTAGAGAGGCAAGCTCCGTATTCTCGAATCAGAAGCGTTCATTTTTGCGCCGGCGCAGCGTAAATTTGTCGGCGTAAGTCGGCGTAATTCAAAGTAGGAAGGAAGTGGGCGTGATCCATTTAAATGAACCGTGACCCCATGCAAATGAAGGGCCGAACGGACGGCGCATGCGCCGTCACGTGATCGTATGTCCCGCGCCCCTCTGCGCATGCGCACAACTACACCTGGCGTTATTCCTGAGTTACGCCGGCCCACTGTTTACACCCAGGGCATAAATGCGCCCAGACATGCGCCCGTCGAGTGCAAAAGTACACCTGTTTGGTTTGGTTGTTTGGTGGCATTACTTTTGCACTAATTGGAGACATGTCTGCTGAGCGTTCTAGGAGCCGCAAAAAGAATTTCTCTCCTGATGAGAAAGCCATAATTCTTGCTGGCATGGAGAGGCACTATGATCGCCTCCATGGGTCCAGCAAGAATACCAGCAAGGGGAGAAGGGACGAGATCCTTCAGAGGATCACGGTCATGGATCTGCCACTTAAGGGTTAATGGTGCAGACCGATTTCAGTGATTAACAGCAGGCTGCCCTATTTAAACACTTCAGCAGCACAGGGTCTTTGCTGCCTGATCTGCAGTTCTGACGTGGATCCTATCCGAGACCTGTTTGCTATCTGAAACCTGATTTGAACAATGAACTTGGCTTGATTTGACTACTCTACCTGAAACCTGATTTGAACACCGAACCCGGCTTGTCTGACTCCTCTCATCTCTCCTATCCTGACCCGGCTCCGTTTGACCATCCGCCTGCTTGACTTCACTGCTGCCAGATCCACCTGCTTGTTTACCGACCATTCTTCAGTCATCTTTCTGCACGATCACCTGTTATGACCCGGCTTGTTTGACCCTGCTTTCCCGGTATACCTGAACTATTACTAACTTGTGCCGCTGTAGTCGCAGCTTCTGTGCGGGTCGCTGACCCATCCTACCTGAACTGTTACTAACTTGTGCCGCTGTAGTCGCAGCTTCTGTGCGGGTCGCTGACCCATCCTCCGCTGTACGTTCAGCATCTACTTGCCAGAGGTATTCGTCCACCTGCTTCTACACATCACCACCCGGCACTCCTACCCCTCTGTGCTCCGAGCCCGCTGTCCCATATCCAGTGGCTCGCGAACCAGAGTCGTAAGAGAGGCTACCCTGCATCAGACTCTGGAAACCAGGTACGTAACAATCACAGATCAGGTCAATGCTGTGGGCAATGAGGCGAGGAGGCCCCATCATATAGCCAAAAAGATCAATGATCTTCGCCGGAAGGTGAAGGAGAAGATGGCTCTCATGGCGAGCCATGCCAGGGGCACTGGTGGTGGACCTGCCTCCAGGGTCCGTCTGACTGCTGAGGAGGAGGTTGTTACCCGCTGCCTTACCAGGGTGCAAGTGGAGGGAATGCCGGGCTAGGATTTAGTTCAGCCGCCCTTGAGGACAGGTAAGTGTGTTTTTATTGTACTATCTGGTGTGTAGCATGTGAGGGGGGGAAGGGAACATGTGACAAGTGTGTGGGTCCACCAACATGTGAATGTTTTGTGTCATCCGCAGATGTCCAGGAGGGAGCGGGCCCATCTGGTGGCCCTGCCCGTCCCACACCATCCCCTGATGATGATGCCCCTGCCCGTCCCACACCCTCTTCGTCTGATGATTGCCCCTGACCCCCAGGGAAGGCAAGCAGCATTGGTGGAGGAGAGTGGTGGCCAGACCTCCAGTGAGGAGGTCATTCAGGATGCGGAGCATTTTGGGGGAGGAGGTGTCACTGTCACTCTACCAGGAGGATTCGTCTACCTCGGCTGTTCCATCCCGGACGTCAAGCCAACGATCCTCAAGTCCCTCTGTCTCCATCCCTAACCCACCCACTCCCTCAAGTCCCTCCCCCTATGCCATGCCTGAAGCCTCTCGTGGGCCCAGGAAGGCAACGAGGAAAACCAGGGGGTACCCGAATTCCTGCCTGTGACCCTGACCACTGTACAGGACACACAGACCCGCCTTATGGGTGAGATGGCCCAGGACCTAAGTAGAGTGGCCGACAGCCTTGGCGACAGGGGACACATTACAGATGGTCTGCAGGACGTTGCAGCCAATACCACTGAAACAATCTCCTGTTTGCGTGATCTCCAGACCACCACGGCTACCCTTGTGGAAGAGGTGCGGACCCTAAATGAGTCCGTCCAGGGCCACACAGCTGCCATTGTGGGAGTCCAGACGGAGACCAACAACCTCCTGAGACGGATATCGGTGGCATTAGAGGGCAGGCCTCCAGCCCCGGTGGATGCTCCTCCGCCTGATGTCCCCCCCCCCACCGTCAACCAGGCAGTTGCGGAGCCGTGGCCGTGGGCATGGCAGCAGTCAGGGCAATTAGTTTTTTTTTTATATTATGGCTCTGGTGAAGAGTGTTTATTTATTTTTAATAATAATGCACGCGGTGAGGCGTGCAGATTAGTGTGACTGGTGTGTGAATGGGGAGGGGGGGTGACACTCCTGCCAGCAAAGGGGTGTCACCCTCGTCCGTGTGAATGGTGTATGAATGTACAGCAACATAATTGGAGCCTTGGCGTGGCGTTGTTGCTCCCAAGTCCCGTGCGGTGTACTTGGGCTAATCCAATTTGATGAGGATGTGGGGTGTGTGCTAGGGACCACAGTGGTGTGCATGCGTGCATTCTCCTTGTGCCATGATGAATGTGTTTGTTTAACGTGTAAAGATACGTTCCACGAGGCATCTCCTGATTGCTGATCCCTCAGCAGACGGGGTATCCTCGGGCAGGGAGGATTGTCTGGATCAGGGGTCAGGTCATCACGTAGGTCAATCTCCAGGCCTTTTCTCACGGCAAAGTTGTGCAGAATGCAACATGCCCCGATGATCTGGCACACAAAGTTTGGGGAATACAACAGGGTACCCCCAGACTTATCCAGGCATCGGAAACTGGACTTCAGGTGGTCAAAGGTGCGTTCCACCACTCCATGGGTACGTATGTGTGCAGCATTGTAGTTTTCCTCTCCTGGGGTTTGGGGATTCCGGAATGGAGTCATGAGATGGGGTCCAAGTGCATATGCAGAGTCACCTGGCAGGGAAAAGCAAGGAGGATGTTAGCCATGCATGTGCCCTCGTGATGTCTGCATCATGGGGGGGGGGGGGGGGCAGTCATGCCTGACACCCATGTCACTCACCAACCAGCCAGCTGTCCCCATACATGTTCTGTTCAAATTCCATTGGAATGGTGCTTTGACGGTATATGTAGCTGTCGTGGCTGGACCCTGGGTGTTTGGCACGGACGTGCCATATGAGGCCTTGGGCATCGACTATCACCTGTACGTTGATGGAATGCCAGTGCTTCCGATTGCGGTATATGTGCTCTGTGTCACGGGGGGGCTGTAGTGCCACATGTGTGCAATCAATGGCCCCCACGGTGCGTGGGAATCCTGCAATTCTGACAAAATCTGCCCTTGCCTTATTCCGCAGGTGCTCCTGGGTGGGTCTGACAATGTGGTGGGACATGCGTGTGAGGATTGCGGGGATAACCTGGTGCACACATCTGCTCATGCTGGTTTGTGACATCCCAGCCACCACTCCACTTGTACGCTCAAAAGATCCACTGGCGAGGAAATGCAGTGTTGCCAGTACCTTGACCAGTGGCTGCACTGCATGTGAGCGGTGTGTCTGGCTGGTGATGTCATCATACAGGGTTCTGGCTATTTCCTGGATGGCATCAGTGTTGAATCTGAAGATGCGATACACCTCCAAATCCCCAATGCCAAAGACGTTCATGCGCGTTCGGTATATCCTCTCCTGTGCCCTCCTCCTTCTACGCGCCTGGGCACACACTAGTAGTGCTATGACCATGCCTGCCCCTGGCATGTTGGCATGCAGAATTCTTGTCCTGCAAGTGTGGGTGCTCAGCTCGTCCGTAACGGTGCTACTGAAGCTGCTCTCCAGCTTACCTGCACACGTCTGGTGCAAAGTTGCCCCTGCTTTATGAGGGGAAAGTTTAGGCCGGACGTACAGCTTACGGGCACCGCGCGTAGCCTGCGTCGGGCGGTCGTACGTTTGGGAATCGGCGCATCTCCCTCATTTGCATTTTTGAATAGGAAATCAATGGGAGCGCAGGATGCTCCCGGCGTAAATATGTGTCTACGCTACGCCGGCGTACAAAAGTTACGCAGATCGGAAGAAGCCTATTTTCAGGCGTATCTGGTTCTGTGGGTACGGCGCATAAATACGATGGCGCAAATTTACACTTACGCCGGCATCTCGAGATGCGCCGGTGTAACTTCTTTGAGAACCTGGGCCACTGTGTGTGAATGTACAAATGTTAATGAAGGAAGCCCTTAAAAAATTTTGGAAACAAAATGAGAAAAATTCCTTGGCCAAATGAAAGGCCCAATATTCCAGTCCCGATAGGATCATTCAAATCTGTTCATCCATGGTGACAAAACAGGAGAGATATTCCGTGCTTTGTGGGAATTGTCTCTATTCCAAGATAGCTGATTCAGTACAATGGACACTTGGAACTCAGAGCTGGGCATTACCACGTACATTGTAGACCATTTATGGCGGTGAGCCAGCACGCCGCCAGTGCCCCAGGACGACGTCGAGTGTGATGAAACGCTTAGGGAGGAGTGGCGTGCTGACATTCCTGTGTGTACGGACTGCTATCGAGGGCCGGCCAGCTCGAGCTTTTTAAATGCCATTTTAATTCCACAACATTTTAAATTACATTAAACTGTACGGATTTACACTATGCAAGCCTTCTATTCTTACATGGGGATTGATTGATTGCAAGCATAACGGAGGACTTCCACTGGTGAAGAGGCTGGGGTATTCGCTGCTAAGTACAGAGAAGCAAGGATGGGTAAAAAAGACACAGGGGTGTTTTGATCTTCTGTAATAAGGGATCGATTCTAGCTTGTAAGCGGCAATGAGTGTAAAGGTGGTTGAACCTTCTATGATATCTTCCCACTTTTCCTTGGGTGTTTTGTTTTATATCACCATGGATGAACAGATTTGAAGAATCCTGCTAGGACTGGAATATTGGGCTCTCTTTTGGCCAAGGAATTTTTCTCGTTTTGTTTCAAACATTTTTTTTAAGGACTTCCTTCACTAACATTTGTACATTCACACACATATTCACTATATTTTGTAATCATACGTCTAGGATTTTTGCAAGTTTACTGTCACTTGTTTCTTATCACATACTAGCTGTAACATCTCTGATGTTATTCTTTCTACAACGAGCGCAGCTGTGCCTTCTACTAGCAGCTGCGCTCCGTTCTGTATAGCGTCCGCGTCACTTCCGGTGCACGGACGTCTGCGTTCCACGCTGGAACGCGGAAGTGCGACTCAGCGTCGTTTCCCCGCGAATTCGCGGCTATTTAAATCTTGCAGAGATGACGACAGGGTGTTCCGTTATTTTGTCGGATCCCTGCCGTCACCTGCGATCACCCCATTGAGCGCTGAACCCCACGATCCACTGGAGACCTTGTCACCCAGATCCATCCCTGCCTACGGAGTCCTTGGCTTCCTGAACCTGCAAGCTGCATCTCTTCACCACTCTGCATCCTGCCACAATCCCTCTTGGATCATCCATACAAGGAACCATCAGTACTCAGGATCTTGGGACTCCCCTAGCACTTCCCTACAAGCTCCTCTCAGTGCACCATAAGCTCCAGCAGAACCGCAAGTATCTTTACCCACATAATACACTTGAATTGATATTAATGACCTATCCTTAGATACATCTCCTTACCATCTGAAAGACTGTGTCTATTTCAATATTGTGCCTAATATATGTGGAGTAACATAACAATAGTCACATATTAACCATCCAGCCACTTACATACTTGTCAGCTAAGAACTGCCTAGTTAGGTTGCACTGTAACGCTCCCACCTATCAGCGTCACTTATCATTTGTTTCCTTTTTTGCCATGCTTATGATGGAATAAGCAAGCTTCATGTTGGTACCACTTTGAGGATGTGATGAGTTAACCCCAAACTTTCTGTATACTAAGAGAGTGAACTGGTGGTTACACCTGAGAAGCCTCTGCAGCTGTGATCCAACCCTCTCATTAACTACTCACATAGCAGAGACTTTACACTAGCACAGCTAGTTAACCCCGGTAGCCTCTTCAGCGAGCGGTGCGGTTTCCGATAAAAGTCTCTGCAGCGGATTTGCCACGAGATCACTTATCGGCAACGGGAGAGGGGCCCCCCTCCCGTCGCTTACCGGGGCCATCAGTAGCAGCAGAGGCAATCGGGTCCGCTTCCTGGTTTGGTATGGAAACGAGCGAGGGGGAAGATGGCCACCCACCTCCATACCATTGCAGGGTGCTAGAGACGTCAAAAAAGTCACTTCCGCCCATAGCTCTTAAAGCAAATTTTTTTTTTTTTTTTTATTGCATTTTAGTGTAAATATGAGATCCGAGGTCTTTTTAATCCCAGATCTCATATTTAAGAGGCCCTGTCATGCTTTTTTTCCCTATTACAAGTGAGGTTTACATTCCTTGTAAAAGGAAAATTTGCTCGCATGCAGAAGCTAATGCATACTTGAGCAGCGTCCGCATATGAAAACTGTGTTCAAACTACACGCGAGGTATTGCCGTGATCGGTAGAGTGAGAGCAATAATTCTAGACCTCCTCTGTAACCAAAACATGCAACTCTCGGGGGATCAAAAAGGGATTTTTTTCCCCTGCTGTAGCAAATTGGATCATGCTCTGCTAAGGTTTTTTGCCTTTCTCTGGATCAACTGTGGTATGTTTTTTATTTTGTTTGTTTATTTTTTTTGTGGTTGAACTGGATGGACTTGTGTCTTTTTTCAACCTGACTAACTAGTACATGTAACTTGTAGCATTTTTTAAACGTCGCCTATGGAGATTTTTAAGGGTAAAATTTTGTCACCATTCCACGAGCAGGCGCACTTTTGAAGTGTGACATGCTGGATAGCAATTTAATCGGCGTAAGATTATCTTTCATAATATAAAAAAATAACTAAAAAAATTGGGCAAACTTTACTGTTGTCTTATTTTTTTTTAATTCCAAAAAGTTTCCAAAAAAAAAAAAAAGTGTGCTTGCAAGACCGCTGCGCAAATTCGGTGTGACAAAGTATTGCAATGACCAGCAATTTTCAAGCAAAAAAAAAGAAAAGATGGCAACTTGAGAGGACGCAGGATCCAGAGCTCTGCTGGTTTTCTGAAATGTATCCCTACCCTTACCTGATCTTCTGCCACCAACCCACCCTGACTTGCTCCGGATGTCCTACAGAACATGGCACAGGGGGGAAAAAAAAGCTTAATTTCCTACAGCATGTGGAGGAAACTGCTCCGAAAGCGGCTCCCCATGTGGCGGACTCCCCTAAAAGAGTGCGCAATATGGTGTCGCAGACCAACATGGATGGCCAGGCAGCTGAGAATCGGCTTGGCTTCCAGGAGGTAATGGTGGAGATTGCATCCCGCCAGGCAGCCCTGACCACCAAAATAGAGGCTGTACAGCTCAAGAGTGTCAGAGGTGGAACAGCGTAACAGGCAGACAGAGGACACCGTTGTGGACCACACTGCTTCTATCCACACCCTCCAAACCAGGGTCCGAGCCCTGGAATACAAGGTGGATGACGCAGAGAATAGGAACAGGAGGAACAACCTCTGGATCGTGGGTATGCCTGAAGTAGTGGAAAGGGAAGAACCCGGCGGTGTTCATGGAAGAGCTACCAGCCGCTCAGTTTTCTTCATATTTTACAGTGGAGCGCACCCACCGGAATCCTCCTGTTCCTGTACCACCAGGCTCCAATCCCTACACCCTGATCTTTTGGATTCTCAACTTCAGAGACCGCGATGAGATCCTCAGAGCTGCTCGCAGGGCGGGCGAGTTGAAATATCAGAATGCCAACCTGCTGTTCTTTCCTGATTATTCACTAGAGACTCAAACTCTGCAGATCTTTTGACCAGTTTAAAGCAGGGCTGCGGGCACAGATCATCAAGTATAGTGTTCTTTTTCCTGCCAAGCCGAGGGTCCAGGATGGGGAGACTGTCAGGTTTTTTACCTCGCCTCAGGACGCTGCTGCCTGGTTGAAGTCGTTAACATCCCTCCGCTAACTGTGAGCTATTCATTACCCTACACTTTTCTCTGTTCCTTCATCATTAGTTTAACTGTGTAACCTGATGTGGAACACTGTGTGCCTTGCTGCTGCATAACAGCTGGATTTAACCTCACAAATCTCATGCTGCGGATGTTTCAAGCCTGCTTTTCCTTTTTCAGTTTTCTCTGACCGCTGCTGCTGAACTGTATGGACCCACGGCTTTCCATACATGTGATGTTAGGGTTTGTATGGCATCGATCTCTGACTCATTGCTGCCCTTTTAGTCTGCTACTGCCACTGGGGACATGTTCTTCGTATCCTGCCACTGAGTCTGGCAGCTCTGCATATGTATGTGGTCACTGTCCGGACAACACTCCGCAAATGGACGGTGACCGTTCAAACACCCATTGATGCCCATTATTTTATTTCTCTGTTTTGCTCTGCCCATATTTACATGTTATTGTGACCCTTTGTCTCCCACATGTGAGAAGAACGTGTCTGTTACGCTCCCTAGTCCTGACTCACGAGTTGCTATGGACAACCAAGTCTGCAAGGATACTGGTGTGTCAGGTTGGGTGCCGCTTTGAACCCACTTGATGTCAAACGGCTGACTCTTCAGATTCAGGGCTTCCTTGTTGTTTACTATTGAAAACATACTTCTGTGGGACGTGCATTGAGACTCCTTTGTCCTTGGACACACAGTTGTGTGCCGACTCTGTAGCAGGTGCACATACTGGAGCCGCAAGTGAATGTTCTGCAGTTAATTTTTTTACTATTCTACCAAGCTATGTACCCCTGGGACCACTCAGGAGAATGTTCTATGCAATCCTAACCAGCATCTCTGTTGCCCTCTTTGCTCCAAGTTCACACCTCTCCACATATTGTAATTGTTGGGGGTTAGGGGATACTATGCATAGCCAGTTTTTACCAGGGATGTGGGGTGGCAGGGGATGTTGCAGATATTGGGGGAAATTGTTAAATTTCTATTTCTGGAGTTGCTTTTCTACTATTGGAGACCCGTTGTTTCACATGTGCAATATTTATATGGTACTGCATTACTTGATTTGGTATTGCTCGACAAGTTTTGTCCGATTTGAAGGGTGAAACAGTTTGGATGGTTTTTATGCCCCTTGGGTCTCGGCTGGTTGGGGTGGGGATCATGGCCATTTATCTACAATTAGTAACAAATGTCTAACATATCCATATCCATCACCTCATGGGAATGTGAGGGGTCTAAACTCAGCTACCAAAAAGATCCATGGTGTTCAAATTTCTACAGAAATATCACCCACACATAGAATTTTTTTTGAAAAAAATAGAAAAATTTGGCTCATGTATAAGGGCATGATGTTGCCAACATCCCTGAATCAAATGAAAAAATGAATACCTCTAAACAAAGTGGGATTTTTAGGGCAACCATAAGTAGCGATGACAACTAGGTCATAAGAATATAAATTTAATACAAAATGTAAATAAGCATAAATAGTCACAATAACACATCAAATTACAGATAAAAATATCAGACATGAAAAAATTGCTGCTATAGATCATCATATACCCCAGGACAAGGCTAAGGGCATAAGTGGTCGTTTCTGATGCGTTTCAAATGTTTGTTTTACATCCTTCTTCAGGGATCAGGTGTGGACATTGTAACATGTGGGCATGAGGGGGAAAAAAGAGAAGTTCATCATCTGAAGGAAAAGGACTCACCTTTACCCAGACAAGGAATACCTAGATTGTCCCCAGGGAGGCGTGGACGCACCAATGCCAAAAGAAAATTGGCCGGGCCGGGTGATGTCTCCAATGCCATAGAGGGCTGCTTCATTCAAGACGGCTCCCGAACCATGGGGGGTGGAGGGTAGATAGTCAAAATCCACTATTCGGTCAGCACCCAAATATAATAAGGGCGATCCCAACTAAAGGGAGGTCAAATATATACAAAGGAGTGTCATTAAATTGTCCCAAATCAAAAAAGAGGAAAAGGACAATAGGATGAGGGCAAAAGACAAACTTATATACACTCACCACTCCATGTGGTACCCATGCTTCTTTGCTATGTGTCTTCCTAAAGGTAGGTACAAATTGCCAATCCGCATGGAGTGCATGTGTTTTTCAACTCTTTTGTAAAAAGGTTGTTTTGTCTTCCCCACATAAAAGGAGTCACACTGGCACTGCATTTTTTTTTTTTTTTTTTTCACGTCAGACTCTGCTCACATTTTGGCAGCGAGACTAGCTCACGGTTCGACCGCCCATAACGTCTCTCTTGTGGCTTCGCATCATTCGTGAGATTTATTTATTTGTTTGAGTTCCTTTTCTTCTGTACAATTGTAAACTTGGCATTTTTTTTAAACCATTAATTACCCTTTTACAAATTAACCAGTCTGGCTGCATTGCTTACTATTATAACATGACTAGCCCCTTTTTTTTTCCCCTCCCCCCCCCCCTTATCCTCCCCCCTTTCCCCCCTCTCCCTAGATCTGTGTGCCATGCTGTCTTCTCTTAGGTTTCTCGTCTATCTGCTTCTGACATTCCCTGGACAAATTTTTCTGTGGATTTAAACACTTTCCATTTTTCCCAGACCACCCTGTATTTGTCTTCGCCGCCTGTCTCTCTACAGGCAAGATACTCCATCTCTTCTATATATTCCACCCTTTCTATCCACTCTTTAATTGATGGCCTCTTTGGGTGTAGCCAGTTCTTTGGGATCAAGGCTTTTGCTGCATTTAGCAGCACTGGGACCAACGTTGTTCCATACTGTTTTTTTGTTTTTTCAGTTCCGTGAAACATACAGGTCAGCGGGCTGCAAAGAATCCTCTCCCCCGTTATTTCTGCAATATATTCCAAAATTTCTTTCCAGTATTCCTGGACTCTCGGGCAGTCCCACCATATATGCATAGTTGTTCCTTTTTGCTTACAGTTTCTCCAACATAGCTCTGAGTTATTTGGGTGGATCCTACTCATTCTCACTGGGGTCAAGTGCCATCGGACCATACATTTGTAATTTGCTTCGATGGTGGTGTTGTCCGAAGCATGATTGTATACTGCACCTATCATTTGTTGTTTATCAATCCTTTTACCCAAATCGTTTTCCCATTTTTCTAAAAAGGGGAGGGTTTCCTGGGACTCGAGCTCCGTTAATATCCCGTATGCCTTTGATATACCGTGTATCAGGGGCTTATCCATATTGCAAATTTTTTCTATTGGGTGTAGTGTCTTGTCTTCCCTAATTGGTTGTGGTAATGTGCTCACAAAGTGTTTTAACTGTATGTACTCCCATTCACTCATCATGTGTTCCCCTTCTCCTATCTTTATATCTTGTCTTAATTTAATTTTCCCCCGTGTGACAATATCTTTTAATTTTTTCTCACCCAGTAGCTTTCCAAAACGTGTTCCGTTACCTGGTGGAAAAAAATTTGTGCCTACTAAAGGGATCAATGGAGAGTTATACTCCCATTTTTCCCGTCTAAATATTGTGTCCCATATTCTAAGTACGTTCCTTGTAATACTATGTGTATTTGTGCCCAATTCCCTCATTTTGGGTGGTATCCATACATTTCTATTTAATTGTGTGCTACTTAATATTTCTTCCATTCGTACCCATTTTTTTTTTGTGTATGTATTTGACCATTCTACCAACCTAGCTAAATTAACAGCAGAATAATATCTTTTTATATCAGGGAGCCCCAACCCCCCTCCTTTTTTTTTCATGCTCAACAATGAGTAACTTAGTCTAGCCTTTTTACCTGACCATATGTATTTCAAGATTACTGTTTTGATTACTTTAAAAAAACTTTGCGGTATTTTTATTGGGAGCATTTGAAGTTTATATGTAATCTTCGGTAATATCATCATTTTAAACGCGTTGATCTTACCTATCCCACACTGGCACTGCATAAGATAAACTACCCCCGCGTTGTACAGTTGGCATAATGTTTTAACGTAAAGGTTTCTCCATTAGGCAGGGCCAGTGTGGTCCTCTTCCCTATGACTTCACATTGTGCACAGTGTCATTTCAGATCCATCATGGCAGCACCTGTTAGTGGGCATCCACGTCCCTTGCCTTGTGCCACATCACCAGCCATCCCATTAAAGTGAATGGGACTGTCGGTGAGTCAAGAGCGGGTCAGAAGGAGGAGCCACTGCAGGACAGAGATGACAGTTCTTTAAAAATTCTGATTTAAAGCGAGTTGATTTAAATCAAGCCTTTTTACCAGCGATTTAAACCATGGATTTAAATCAAATCCACCCTGGTAATACCCAATTAAGGACTTAATCACTTAACCATTGATTAACTAGTTTAGTTTTGCTGACTGGGCGTAATATGACGTCCAGCAGGATAAGCCGCGATCTGCTTTTCCTCACTCGTGTCAGAGACACGATTAGATTAGAGCCGATCAGCGGCTCTCTCCTGCGGGGGGGGGGGGGGTCTGCTGGTGCCTGGTATTGAAGTGGTTAAGGGACGCTACTGTTAATTGTATCCATTGCAATACCACCGTTTTTTTTGCTAAAAAAAAAAGGAAATTGTTTGTGGTATGTACTTAAATCAATCTTCTCCATCACTCCCAATATGCACCACATTGGGGTGCGCATTTTAGGAAGATCAAAATTTGGAGCTATAAAGTGAGCAACATTAGAAAAAAAAAAGGAAAATTTATATGAAATACTTACCGTAATTTTCCTTTCCTGATGGACTCCATGGCAGCCTACGTGTGGGTTAATCCCGCCTCTCATACCTCATAGGACCCTGCTCCCATAAAGCTTTGCTTCTCCCAATAGACTATGTTCTGTAATTTAGCCTACTCCAGCAAAGGGGAGGGAACTCCTGCTGCCATGGAGTCCATCAGGAAAGGAAAATTACGGTAAGTATTTCATATACATTTTCCTTTTTCCTGACAGACTCCATGGCAGCCTACGTGTGGGAAATAACTAGCCATACACACCCGGGTGGGCAAATTGCTGGTTAAAGAAAAAGTTTTAATTGACATTGTCAACAGATAGAACATGTAAACCAAAATTAACCGACGATAAAGAAGCCGATTCTACGCAGTAGTGCGTCATAAATGTATTCAATGATGACCAAGAGGCCGCTCTGCAGATTACTTCCGGAGAAACGTGTCGGGCAGCCACCCACGACGTAGCCACGCCCAGAGTAGAATGGGCGGTTACCGCTTCCGGTGGAGCCAAACCCTTCGCTTTAAAAAGGCCCTTGGATGGCCTGTACAATCCATGCTGCAATAGTTCTAGGGGAAGCACGCATTCCCTTGTTCTTTCCGTGAAAGGAAACAAATAGATGATCGGATTGCCGAAAAGATGCTGTGGCTTCCAGATACTGTTTTAATACATTCCCAACATCCAAAGGATGAATTTCAGAGTCCTCAGAAGAACGAAAGATGGGAAGGACGATCTCCTGGTTCTCATGGAAGACTGATGTAACTTTAGGTTTGTGACCTAGCATAGGAATCAAGACCACACGATCCGGGAAGAACGTAAGGAAAGGTTCCTTACAGCCCAACGAGCCAATTTCTGAAACCCTTTTAGCTGAAGTCATGGCCACGAGAAAGACCACCTTGAGAGAAAGAGCTTTGATTGATTGTTGGTCTGAATTCTGCATGTTTGAGAAAAAGTCCAAAACTAGCGGAAGATCCCATTTGGAGAATCTTGGCTTTCTTAGAGGTCTCAGTCGGATAGCTCCTCTGAAAAACTGTCTGACAAGAGTGTGAGTGGCCCAGGATATCCCGGTGAATGCAGAGATAGCCGAGACTTGGACTCTTAGTGAGCTAACAGATAGAGGTAGCTCAAGACCAGTCTGAAGAAAACCTAGAATGTCTTGAATTCTGGGATTACTAGGAGAACCGTCCATAGAAGTGGTATAGTCTGAGAATTTTGACCAAATCCTTTGGTAGATTCTGTTAGTACTTGGTCTTCTAGCGTTCAATAGGGTGGAGATGGCTCCGCTTGGACAACCTAACGCTTCCAACCTTCCCCTTTCAAGAACCAGGCCATCAGATGTAGATGGGTTGGACATGGATGAGGAGTCGATCCTTGTAGCAGGAGATCTGGTCTGGATGGGAGAGGAACTGGATCCCGGAAGCTCAACTGAAACAGTAATGGGAACCACAGCCTGTTGGGCCAGTATGGGACTATTGCCACTATCTTGACTTCCTTCCACCTGAGTCTCGATAGAAACTTGAGGATGACTGGAATTGGAGGGAAGGCATAAGCCCTGCGGAACCTCCACTGATCCGTTAGAGCATCCACCCCGAAGGTCTGGGGACAGCGACATCTGGTGTAATACTTCTCCAGCTTGAAATTGCATGGGGATGCAAACAGATCCACTTCTGGTGAAAAATCCAGTGACAGGATCCAACTGAAAATCTCGCTGTGGAGAGACCATTCGTTGTTGTCGAGAGATGTCCTCGACAGGAAATCCGCCTGTAGATTCTGAGATCCGGGGAGATATACAGCTGTCATATCCTTCAAGTGTGTCTGCGCCCAAGACATAATTGGATTCACCTCCTTCAGTAGAGACAGACTGCGAGTGCCACCCTGTCTCTTGATGTACGACACTGCTGACGTATTGTCCATCCTTAGGAGGACTGAAGATCCTTTTATCAGGTGAAGAAACGCTTGTAGGGAACAGAAGGCTGTGCGAAGTTCCAGTACATTGGATACGATTTTCTGGGACGGAAAGTCCCACTTCCCTTGGGCTACTTACTTCAGGCAGAGAGCCCCTAACCTGTGTTGCTGGCATCTGACGTAATCGTGATCCAAGACACAGGGGCTAGAGAATGGCAATTGAGGAGATTTTTCCTTAGTAGCCACCAAAGAAGACTTTCCCGCATGTGTGATGTTATCCGAATCATTTGGTCTTGTGATCTCGGATCCCACTGCTGAAGAAAACCCTTCTGGAAGGGCCGCATCTTCCACTGTGCCCATCTCACCATCGGAGTTGTGGAAACCATGGTGCCTATAATGTTGAGGCATTGTGAGGCTTTCAGAAAAGGAGATTCTAGAGCGCAACGAACCCTGTCGCGAACAACTGGGATTTTCTCCAGGGGCAATGAGATGGTACTTAGAGATGTATTGAATTGGGCCCCGAGAAAGATCAGCGATTGTGTCGGTACTAGGTGACTCTTCTCCTTGTTTAGTAGCCAACCAAACTCGGTCAGAGTGGAAATGACCAGATCCCGGTGCATCAAAATTTGCTCCTTGTTTTGCGATAGCAGCAGCAGGTCGTCTAAGGCCCCGTATAGACGACCGAACATGTCTGCTGAAACTGGTCCGCGGACCAGTTTCAGCAGACATGTTCGGTCGTCTGTTCAGCCGAGCGGACAGGATTCCAGCATACATTTGCCCGCCGGGCCTTTTTCCAGCGGGCAAATATTTCCAAACTTGTTTAGAAACAGCCCGCTGGAATCCTGTCCGTCGGACATGTTCGGTCGTCTGTACAGACCTACCGTACATGTCCGAGCGGCCGCCATCCCTCGCATGCGTCGAATGACTTCGACGCATGCGTGGAAGCATTGACCTTCCTGCGTCGCGCATGTCGCCGCGTCATCGTCGACGGCGCGGACACGTCACCACGCTGTCTGTCCGCGCGGATTGCCTCTCATTTCTGTCTGATGGTGTGTACAACCATCAGACAGAAATCTCCGACCGGACATGTCCGTTGAAAACGGTCCGGCGGACCGTTTTCAGCGGACTGTCCGGTCGTGTGTACAAGGCCTAAGTAGTGGTGTAGACGAACGCCTCTGGTTCTGATCAGGACCACAACAGCCAGTAAGAGCTTCGAGAATACCCGTGGTGATGTTGTGAGTCCGAACGGGAGACAAACGAACTGGAGGTGAACACTGCCTACTGCGAACCGCAGATACTTCTGAAACTCCACGGCTATAGGCACATGGAAGTAAGCGTCTTTCAGGTCTATAGCCACAAGCCAATCGCCTGGTTGCACTGCTTGACGGATCGTGAGCAGCGACTCCATTTTGAACTTTTCTTTCTTGATAAAGGTGTTTAGATGTGTCAGGTCCATCACTGGTCTCCAAGAACCTGACTTTTTTTGGACCAGAAAAAGGGGTGAATACATCCCCTGGAACCTCTCGGCCGTTGGGACGTGTATAGCAGCACCTTGAGCCACAAGGGAGCTCGTGTATGTCAGGAGGACTTGTCTTTTTTCCTCTGAGCATGGCATTGTTGTGTGAATGACTTGAAGAATAGTGGGATCTGTAAATGTCCAGGAATGGCCTGTAGATATTGTCTTGACGGACCAGAAATCCTTTATTGAGGCTGCCCAGACATGCTTGAACTGGAAGAGACGAGCCCCGACTCTTTCCGTCTGGGCCGGCTCTACATCAAAAGGATTTAGGGGCGTCACGTCCGCTGGAAGAAGGGCTTTTTGCCGGCTTCTGACCAGAGGGCTGGTTTCTTCTCCAGTTCCTCCTGAAATCACGTCCAGGCCTGTACCGACGAGCCTCCCTTGCCCGATCTTGATCCTGCCTGGGAAAGAATTTCTTCTGTCCATATGGACGACGATCCTGGGCAAGGAACCCTGACTTACCCCCTGTGGCTCGGGTGATGGCATCATCTAACTTGTTCCCAAACAGGGAAGAACCCAAAAAGGGTATCTTGCACCATGCCTGTTTAGAGGCAGGGTCAGCCACCCAAGGGCGTAGCCACAGGGCACGCTTGGCCGTCACGGAGGAGAGCATGACCCGAGACACTAGACGGATAAGGTCAAGGGAGGCTTCCCCCCAAAAAACTGAAGCCATCTTTAGTTCTTGGACTGGAATGCTTCTGGCTATGTCTTCAGAGACACAAGACAACACAGAGTCCATCTCACCTGTCCAGGCCTCCATTGCTTTTGACAGGGCTGCAAGAGCTAAGGCTGGCTGTAATGTAAATGTGTTTTAAGTCAGTGTCTATTTTCCTCTCCAGACCATCCTTGAAGGAAACGGTGTCTTCCAAAGGGAGAGTGACATGTTTCACCAGTCTCATCAAGGCCGCATCAACCAGAGGAGCTGACTCTAAATGTCTCACCTCTTCACTTTTGAATGGGTACAGCTTCGATATCTTAGATAGTAAAGAATTTTTCTTGTCTGTACCGGACCATTCATCTGTAATTACATCTACTAGCTCACCAAGGAGGGGAAAATTTGGGCGGTCCTTTTTAAGCTGACTGAAGTACTTCCTTTGCTTGGAAGGTGCTTCTACTGGATCTTCCCATTTTAGAGCGTCCTTGACTGATTTTACCAATGTTGGAACCAGGGAAAAATCAAAACCTGCAGCATAATTGACACTTTCCATTTCACTGTCTGAAGACACACTTGGGGAGCGGTTAACTCGAGAGGGCCCTGCAACTTCAGGCTCATCCTGCACCAGGACTGGGGATGGTTCAATAGGAGGAACAACCACTTGGACGGAATTAGAGCCGTTTAAGGATTCTTGGACCACTCTTCTGACCAGGGATTCAACCTGTTGGTCTTCACCACCTCTTTCCCTTACAGCACGGGAATAACATGGTTCACAGAGGGATTTTCCTTCTGGGACCTGGGCTCTACATCCCCAACAGGAATTCCTTCCAGACTGGAATGGCGGTGAGAGTGGTTACCAGACGAAGATCTAGAACCTTCTCTATAATGCTTAGATGAAGATCTAGAACTTCTAGAACTTGATTGATGCTTTTGCGACTGAACTTCAACATTGTCTTCACGTGCTATTGTTTGAGAAATAGACCTAGAGGGACTGGAAACAAAAAAGACAAAAGTATATATTTTTTTTCTTTTTTTTAAGCCAAAAACCCATAGAAAACAGGTAGAGGGAAAATCATTCCATCCTACCTGCAGCGTAAGGTTTGGCCACAGGGGGGCGGTGACACATCCATGGCAGTGAGGATTACACACAGTACTAAAGAAAAAATCAAACAGGAACAGTGCATCAGGCAAAAGGACATCCAACTTCAATGAAACATTAAAGCGGATGTGCCACGGTAAAATAATATTAAAAGCCAGCAGCTACTAATACTGCAGCTGCTGACTTTTAATATTAAGACACTTACCTGTCCTGGAGTCCAGCGCCGATCGCAGCAGAGCACGAGCGATCGCTCGTCTCTCTGCTGCTCCCCCCGCCATCCACGCTCAGGGAACCAGGAAGTGAAGCGCTGCGGCTTCACTGCCCGGTTCCCTACGGCGCATGCGCGAGTCGCGCCGCGCCAGCCGATTGGCTCCCGCTGTGTGCTGGGAGCCGAGTGTTCCCAGCACACAACGGGGGGGAGACGGGATGTGACGGAATGCCCGTCTTTTGCCCGTGAATGCCGGGCCGGAAGTGGGTGCAAATACCTGTCTTTAGACAGGTATCTGCACCCCCCTCCCCCCTGAAAGGTGTCAAATGTGACACCGGAGGGGGGGAGGGTTCCGATCAGCGGGACTCCACTTTAGGGTGGAGAACCGCTTTAAGGCAGTACAAGTACAGCCTCTTACCTCAATCCACAGCCAAAACACGTCAATCCTAGACCGTCAGGGATGTGCCACTGATTAGCTGTACCTGACAGCTATTTAAACTTGCCGCCCTGTTGATGACGTCACCGCGCACCGGCGTGCGCATGCGCGGTGAACAGCGTCACCCTATAGACCTCGCGCGCCTGCGCGATCGCGGCTAGCTGGACCTAAGAAACGCACACACAACCAAGCCTCGTTCACAGAACGAGGCGTGCGCATGCGCAGACCGCCAGCAAGCGGCGAAGCTGGAACGCACTGCGTTCCAGCGGCCATAGCTAGGAAGAAGACATACAACACACAAAAACTGGCTGCCAAAACAGTAAGTACATTTGCCATACGTTACCACCGCAGGAAATCCAATGATCCAGCCTGGAAAAGGAAGCCACCGCTGCTTACGCTGCAAGGTCTGGGATAATAGAGACCTCCTGCTAATAGCCAGGATATATGGTCAGATTGTTGCTTACCTGCCAGTGGCAGGCTAGTAAGCTCTTAGAAGGGTACCACAGACGCTGTCCATCCAGCTAATAGCTGAGACTTGTAGGACTTCAGAGCCACCAGGATTAGGGATCAGGGAAAATAACTTTAGAGGTAACAAACAACTAATTCGGTCCTAGGATGAGGACAAAAAAGGAACATAGTCTATTGGGAGAAGCAAAGCTTTATGGGAGTAGGGTCCTATGAGGTATGAGAGGTGGGATTAACCCACACGTAGGCTGCCATGGAGTCTGTCAGGAAAAATGTTTTTCCCCCAGTCCTAATTACCTCCATGCACTCCTCCCAGCATTTCAATGAACTGCTCCCAACTCAGCATCTCTTCTCTCTGGCTCAGCACCTCTTCCACCCAGAGGAGCAGGGTGCTCTTGTGCCGGGAAACCACCGACTCCGGAGCCCCCATGTCCCTGAGCCCAGTTGCCACCTCCCTCAGCAGACAGATCCCCCGAGCGGGCTCATTGTAGAGTAAGGCTGCTTTCACACTGGGGCGCTTTGCAGGCGCTATTGCGCTAAAAATAGCGCCTGCAAAGCGCCCTGAAACAGCCGCTGCTAGCTCTCCAGTGTGAAAGGCACGAAGGCTTTCACACTGGAGCAGTGCGCTGGCAGGACGGTAAAAAAAGTCCTGCCAGATGCATCTTTGATGCGCTGTAGGAGCGGTGAATACACCGATCCTAAAGCACCCCTGCCCATTTGCGGGCGCCACGGCCAACGCCTGCGACGCCCCAGTGTGGAAGTACCCCAATACTAAAAAAAAAAAAAAAAACACGGGCTCCTAACTTTTTTAGCTGGCTCCTAGATTCAAACAAATTTTCTCAAACCCTGCATTAGACCAAAACTGTTGTATTTTTTCACAATTCCATAACATATGAAGCAAATTTACCTTCACACCTTTGGCACTTATGACACACTGGACTATACCGTTTGCGCATGTAGAAGAGCCGAAGTGACGTAAAGTAACTTCTGTGAAAAATGCCTAATTGGATCATTCTATCTCTAGCTGAGATAGTGGTAACAAAATAAGTATCAAGAAGCTCCTCACAGTTTTCCTCAAAGAGGTCTTGAATATTCGACAATAAGCGATCTCTCAAAGATTGTAGCGACGTCCCTCACCTTGTTGTGTCACTTTCGCATCACCAGCCATCCCATTAAAGGAGTTGTAAAGGAAAAAAAAATTGCCTAAAATTAATGTCTGCAAGGTAGACAGACAGAATAGTGTAATGATTCTGTTAAAAAAAAAAAAAGTAAATACCTATTAAATTCCTTCATCTATATCATGTAAGAACTACATTTCCCAGTATGAATTGCGGCCCGCCCAGCAATTCACACCTCCTTGAAGTCTCTAACACGTAGAGAGCGTCCTGTTGCACAGATGTAGTTCCCAGGAGGGGGCGAGCACGTCACTGACCACCGCAGTAAGGCCTCCCTTCACGGTGGTGGGTAACAATCAGACAAGCAGGAAGTGAACAGAACAGAGAAGAAATAGAGCAACTTCTGAGCAAAAACGAACAATGAGGAAGTGAAAAGAGGAATGTCTGCAGGTAAAGGATGCTTATTATGAAAAAAAATTCCTTTACAACCCCTTTAAATTGAATGAGACTGTCGGTGAGTCAACAGTGGGTCAGAGAAGATGCTGCAGGACAAAGATGACAGTTGCTCTGTCTTTAGCCCTGGAGGATTTAGCTGCCGAATGACAGGTCCATTTTTTGTGATATGGCACTGCGTCGCTTTAACTGGCAATTGCGCGGCCGTGCGATGTTGTAACCAAACACATTTTATATCCTTTTGGTTGTATGTGATCACCTCTGCTGCTTTTATTTTTTGCGCCATAAACAAAAAAAAAAAAGCGTACATTTTGAAAAAAAAATAATAAAAATATATGTTTCCTCAGTGTAGGCTGATTTGTATTCTTCTACATATTAAAAATAAATCAAAATGTATATTATAATAATTATTTATATGTCTTTTTTTTTTTTTTTAAATAGCAATGGTGGTGATCTGCAATTTTTTTGCAGTATTGTGAACAGTTTGGACACTTGACACATTTTTGGGACCACTGACATTTACAGAGCGATTGGTGCTGTAAAAATGCACAGATTACTATGTAAATGTCACTGGCAGGGAAGGGGTTAACATTAGGGGGCGGCCACGAGAATTGGGTTCACACACACACACACACACACACACACACACACACACACACACAATATATATATATTCGCCCAGGAGAGCCATTCTGCCGCAGTACATCTGCGTGAGTCGGTCGGGAACCGGCTAAAAATGATGATTTAAATCAAGCCTTTTTACTAATGACTTAAATTTAATCCATCCTAAATAAAAAAAAAGAAGGGTAGGTGTACTCATTTATGCTGAACACAGTAATAAAATAAATGTATACATATAGGACACACACACTTCAGAACTGCCTTAAAGGGTCACTAAAGGAATTTTTTTTTTTAGCTAAATAGCTTCCTTTACCTTACTGCAGTAATGGTTTCATGTCCTCATTGTTCGTTTTTGCTTTCATGTTGCTGTAAATCCTCTCTGTTCTGGACACTTCCTGGTTGCCTGTTTCCTGATAACCACAGTACTGGGAGATTTCTCACGGTGGTCACTAATCAAGGAGCTGTGTGTAAAACGAAACTGGATTGGTGCTGAGGAGTTTTAGACAAAGTATCACTGCTCTCTATTGGCTGACTGCCCTCTAGTGGCTCTCTGTACATCAGAGAACCAGCAAACAACAGCAAAAACGAAACTACACTGCAGGCACATTATATGATTGTTTTTTTATCTATTTTTAATCATTTTTAAAAGGAATCAGTTAACTATTATGTCTCTATGTCCTGTAAACAGTCATTTCAGCTAAAAAAATTTTTTCCTTTAGTGACCCTTTAATATTTCATGACATAGTTTCAACAAGGTGTTGGAAACATTCCTCAGATTTTGGTCCATATTGTCATGACAGCATCATGCACATCCATGATGCAAATCTCCCGTTCCACCGCATCGTACATGTTCTCTATTGGATTGATGACTGCGGAGGCCATTGGAGTAATCATGTTCAAGAAACCAGTTTGAGATGATTTGAGCTTTTGTGGCCTGGTGCATTATCCTGCTGGAAGTAGCCATCAGAAGATGGGTATAATGTAGTCATAAATAGATGGACATCGTCAGCAACAATACTCAGAATGGGTGTGGCAATTTAATGATGCTCAATTGGTACGAAAGGGCCCAAAGTTTGTCAAGAAAACATCCCCCACATCATTAAATCATCAGCACCAGCCTGAAACATTGATAGAAGGCAGGATGTATCAACGCTTTCATGTTTACACCAAATTCTGGCCCTACCATCAGAATGTCGCAGCTGAAAGACTCAGACCAGGCAACGCTTTCCCTATTTTGAAGAGCCTATGCGAATTGTAGCCTCAGTTTCCTGTTATGAGTGGCACACAGTGTGGTCTTCTGCTGCCGTAGCCCATCTGCTTCAAGGTTCAATGTGGTGTGCGTTTCAGAGATGGTACTCTAAAGGCCTTGGTTGTAACAAGTGGCTATTTGAGTTAATGTTGTCATTGTATCATCTCAAATCAGTCTGCCCATTCTCAACAAGGCATTTCCGTCCACACAACTGCTGCTCGCTGTAAATGTTCTCTTTTTCAGACCACTCTCTGTAAACCCTAGAGATGGTTGTGCGTAAAAAATCCCATTAGATCAGCAGTTTTTGAAATACTTAGACCAGCGCACACACACACACACACACAGTTGTGCTTATAAGTTTACATACCCTGGCAGAATTTATGGTTTCTTGGCCATTTTTCAGAGAATATGAACGATAGCACAAAAACATTGGCCCAGAATCTCGTAGAATGGCGTAAATGTCAGCGGGCGTAACGCATCTCATTTACGTTACGCCACCGCAAGTTTTACAGGCAATTGCTTTATTCACAAAGCACTTGCGTGTAAAGTTGCGGCGGCGTAGCGTAAATCACCCGGCGCAAGCCCGCCTAATTCAAATTAGGCGGGTAGGGGGCGTGTACTATTTAAATTAAGCGCGTTCCCGCGCCGAACGTACTGCGAATGCGCCGTCCGAAAAATATCCCAGGGTGCATTGCTCCAAATGACGTCGCAAGGACGTCATTGGTTTCGTCGTGAACGTAAATAGCGTCCAGCCCCATTCACGGACGACTTACGCAAATTACATAAATTTTGGCGCGGGAACGACGGCCATAGTTAACATTGGTTGCCCCTCATATACCAGGAAAAACCTGACGTAAACGTCGTAACTTCACTGCGTCGGCCGCGTGTACGTTCGGGAATTCGCGTATCTAGCTCATTTGCATAATCAACTGGGAAAACGACGGAGGCGACACCTAGCGGACAAAAAAAAAATGCATTTAAGATCCAACGGCGTAAGAGCCTTACGCCTGTCGGATCTAATGGATATCTATGCGTAACTGATACTAAGAATCAGTCGCATAGATACGACGGCCCAGATTAGAACTTACGACGGCGTACATGGCGTTGCGCCGTCGTAAGCCCTTTAAAAATCTGGCCCATTACCTTCACTCATGGTTAGTGTTTGGCTGAAGCCTTTTTCGTATCAAATTAACTGTTTTTAAATCATAATCAAAACAGAAACTACCCAAATGACCATGATCAAAAGTTTACATAGTGTGTGTGTGTGTGTGTGTGTGTGTGTGTGTAAAACGTCAATGAGTTTCTGGTTTACTGACAGATCCTTGCATCTTTCATCCAGTGCTGCACTGACGGTTCTGATTCTTGGGGAAAGCAAAAAAATTGTCAACGCATATGCGAGAAAAGGAGCTCAGCGAAGCTGGCCCCCCTACAATCAGCACAAATAAAAACTCAAGTGTTTCTTTAGTGCTACGTTTGTGCTGTTTGGTGCCGCATAAATTTACGTTTGTGCTGCTTTTATTTTGAAGATATTAGCAATTGTTTTTTCCAGACTATGACATCACCTAGCCCCCCTACAACAGGCAAATGGCACAAAACTGGTCTCGTTGGTTAGTGCTACGTTTGTGCTGCTAATATTTCTGTTCTATCTTTTATCGTTTTTGTGTTATTAATGATTTATTAAAGGTCACCAAAGGTCAATCAGCCCCCCTACAACGCCCAAATGACACGAAACTGATCTCGTTGGTTAGTGCTATGTTTGTCCTGCTAAATTTTTTATTTGTGCTGTTATGGTTTTAAAGTTATAACAGTTTATTTATTTATTTCAAACCCCACTCACTTTGCCCACCTTACAATCAACACAAATAAAAACTCAAGTGTGTTTCTTTAGTGCTATGTTTGTGCTGTTTTGTGCTGTTTAAATTTCTGTTCTATCTTTTATCGTTTTTGCGATATTAATGATTTATTAAAGGTCACCAAAGGTCACTCAGCCCCCCTACAACACCAAAATGACACAAAACTGGTCTCCCTGGTTAGTGCTATGTGTGTGCTGTTTTGTGCTGCTAAAATTTCCATTCTATCATTTTTGCGTTATTAATGATTTATTAAAGGTCACCAAAGGTCACTCAGCCCCCCTACAACACCAAAATGACACGAAACTGGTCTCGTTGGTTAGTGCTACGTTTGTGCTGCTAAAATTTTCTTTGTGCTGTTATGGTTTTTAAGTTATAACAGTTTTTTTGTTTTTTTTTCAAACCCCACTCACTTTGCCCCCCCCCGTACAATCTGCACAAATAAAAACTCAAATGTTTCTTTAGTGCTATGTTTGTGCTGCTAATATTTTTATTTGTGCCGTTATGGTTTTTAAGATATAGCAGCTTGTTTTTATTTGATAACAACCCACTCACTTTGCACCCCATGTTATTAAATCTTAAAAACAAACATACTATTTGTTACTGCTTTTTTGTGTCATAAAAATACAAATTCGTGCTGCTTTTATTTTCAAGATAATAGCAATTTGTTTTTTCCCCAGACGATGACATCACCCTGCCCTCCTGTCCCATACCTGGTTAGTGATCTCCTGGTTAGACAGCAGCAATGCAAGGTATGAGTGCCTGTGATCAGTCCAATAGACTGCGTGGTGGCAGCAGTCGGCTGGTGGATGTGGCAGCAGAACCGGCTGGTGGCATATAAGCTGACACCGAGTTTGGCTGGCGACAGTCTGTGGGTAAGCAGCTGGAAGCAGGAGAGAGGCGAGACCTTGCTGGACTGAAGAGCTGTAGCAGGCTGGATGAGCAGGATGCAGGGTCAGATGAGCCGGGTCCATAATGGTCAGGCAGATCAGGCATAGACGGCAGACAACAGGATAGTCGGGTCACAAGCTGACAGCAAGTTAGATCAGGCAAGAAAAGAAGGCAGAATCCAGAGACAAGCCATGGTCAGGGCAGGTAGCAGTCAAACGGAGGTCAGGAGCAAGCTGGGTTAGGATTAGAAGTCAAACACAGCAATCAGGAACGAACACACAGAAGCTGCACACCAAACTGCAGCCTGTTTAAATAGTCTGTCTGGCGCCAGCATTAATGACAGGCTCACGCTCATCTGCCCAGCCAGTTGCCAGTCTGCGCATGCGCATATGTATGCACAGGGAGACATCATTTGTGCTATGGGCAAGCCTTTTACTCTCCATTCTATCTCCTTTTGTTTTTCAGTTATTGTTGATTTAATAAAGGTCACCCAGCCCCCCTACAAGAGACACAAGACAAGAAACCAGGCTGCTTGGTGCCTCGTTTGTGCTGTTTAAATATCAGTTCTACCGCTTTTAGTTTTTCAGTTATTTACTAAGGTCAGCAAAGGTCACTGGGTTGGTTGGTTAGTTCCGCGTTTGTGCTGTTAAAATTACTATGGGTGCTGCTTTGATTTTTTTATTGTAAAAGTTATTTTTATTCGATCAAACCCTACCTCCCCCACTATAAAAGCATAAGGACGTGAAACTGGCTGATTAGTTAGTGCTGCTACAACATCCATTATCTCAGGTTTTGATATTTTAAAGTTATTTTTTTATATAGTATATACTATAGTTTTACACCATATTTTTGTACAATTTGTATGTAAATATAAGCAACTTTTGTTATTCCCTATGTCACTTACGTAACTCTAACTTTACGGGCCAGATTCAGAGAGAATCTCCAATCTTTAGGCGGGCGTAGCATATCTCAGATACACTACGCCGCCGTAACTTAGAGCGGCAGGTCCCATATTCAGAAAGAACTTGCGCTCTAAGTTACGGCGGCGTAGTGTAAATGGGCCGGCGTAAGCCCACCTAATTCAAACTAGGCTGGTAGTGGGCGTGTTGTATGTAGATAAATCGTGACCCCACGTAAATGATGCACTTTACGAACAGCATGCTCAGTATCACGTCGAATTTCCTCCGTAAATTACGCTGGCTCAATGGCTCAATGTTTAGTCGACGTGAACGTAACCTACGCCCATCCCCATTCACGGATGACGTTTCGGACGTCCATACCTAACATGACTTACCCCTGCTTTATGAGGGGTAAAGTTACGCCGGACCAACGCCTTACGCAAACGGCGTATATAGATGCACCGGACGCAACTACGTTTGTGAATCGGCGTATCTAGGTCATTTGCATATTGGACGCAGAAATCAACGGAAGCGCCACCTAGCGGCCAGCGTAAATATGCACCCCAAGATACGACGGCGTAGGAGACTTACGCCGCTTGTATCTTGGCAACCGTGAGGCGTATCTGATTCTTTGAATCAGGCGCCAAGATACGACGCCTCACACTCAGACTTACGACGGCGTATCAGTTGTTTCTGAATCTGGCTCTATATTGCTATATTACATGCTTTCATGGGTTATTTTTAGACCTTTTATCTGTTTTACCTTTAAATCATTAATAAATGCAAAAACACTAAAAGATAGAAAGGAAATTTAAACAGCACAAAACGTAGCACTAAAGAAACACACTTGAGTTTTCATTTGTGCTGATTGTAGAGGGGACAAAGTAAGTGGGGTTTAAAAAAAAAAAAAAAACAGTTATAACTTAAAAACCATAACAGCACAAAGAAAATTTTTAGCAGCACAAACGTAGCACTAACCAACTAGACCAGTTTCGTGTAATTTGGGCAGTGTAGGGGGGCTGATTGACCTTTGGTGACCTTTAATAAATCAATAATAAACGCAAAAACTATAAAAGATAGACCGGAAATTTTAGCAGCACAAAACAGCACAAACGTAGCACTAACCAACAAGACCAGTTTTGTGCCATTTGGGCATTATAGGGGGGCTAGGTGATGTCATAGTCTGGAAAAAACAATTGCTAATATCTTCAAAATAATTGCAGCACAAACGTAGCACTAAAGAAACACACTTGAGTTTTTATTTGTGCTGATTGTAGGGGGGCCAGCTTTGCTGAGCCGAGAAAAGGTATTTGATCTGTATAAAACAGGAAAGGGGTATAAAAAGATATCCAAGGAATGGAGAATGCCAATCAGCAATGTTTAAACTCTAATCAAGAAGTGGAAAATGAGGGGCTCTGTTGAAACCAAACCATGGTCAGGTAGACCAACTAAAATTTCAGCCACAACTGCCAGGAAAATTGTTCAGGGTGCACAGAAAATCCCACAAAACTTCAGGTGAAGAACAGGACTCTCTGAAATGATGTGGTGTGGCCATTTCAAGATGCACAATAAGGAGAAAGATGGGTTGCATTGAAGAGTCACTAGAAGAAAGTCATTACTACGCAAATGCCACAAAGTATCCCACTTACAATATGCCAAACATCACAGAGACAAGCCTCAAACCTTCTCATTTGGAGTTAGAAGACCAAAATTGAGCTTTTTGGCCACAACCATAAGGCTACATTTGGAGAGGGGTCATCAAGGCCTATGATGAAAGGTACACCATTCCTACTGTGAAACACGGAGGTGGGTCACTGATGTTTTTTGGGGGGGGGTGAGCTACAAAGCTACAAATATACTGGAGGAACATTTGCATTCATCAGCCAGGAAGCTGCGCATGGGATGTACTTGGACATTCCAACATAACAATGATCCAAAACACAAGGCCAAGGTGACCTGTCAATGGCTACAGCAGAATAAAGTGAAGATTTTGGAGTGGCCATCTCAGTCTCCTGACCTCAATATCATTGAGCCACTCTGGGGAGATCTCAAACAGCCTAAGAATATACAGGAACTGGAGGCTTTTTGCCAAGAGGAATGGGCAGCTTTACCATCTGAGAAGATAAAGAGCCTCATCCACAAAAGACTTCAAGCTGTCATGGATGTTAAAGGGGGCAATACACAGTATTAAGAACTGGGGTATGTAAACTTTTGATCAGGGTCATTCGGGTAGTTTCTGTTGCCATCATGCTTTAAAAAGAGTCAACACAGTTGATTGATAACAAATAGCTTCAGCCAAACAATATTCTCTGAAAAATGGCCAAGAAATCACAATATCTGCAAAGGATTGTAAACCTAGAAGCACAACTGTATCACACACACATTTTTCCAAGAAAAATAAGTGCCTTTATCCCCCCACTACTCAGGAGTCTAGAAAATACTGTGCCAGCAAACAGTTGGCCAGGTTCATGCAGTAGGAGGAAGGGTCAATGGAGTAGGGATAGTTACAATTAAAGGGTTGTAAAGGTACAATTATTTTCCCTAAATAGCTTCCTTTACATCATCCTTTGATTTTGCTTTTAAATGTCCTTATTTCTTCTGAGAAATCCTCACTTCCTGTTCTTCTGTCTGTAACTCCACACAGTAATGCAAGGCTTTCTCCCTGATGTGGAGTGTCGTGCTAGCCCCTCCCTTGGACTACAGGAGAGTCAGGACGCCCACTAACACACAGCTCCTTTATCTGCAACGTAGAGTGTGTCCTGACTCTCCTGTAGTCCAAGGGAGGGAGCGAGCACGACACTCCACATCAGGGAGAAAGCCTTGCATTACTGTGTAGAGTTACAAACAGAAGAACAGGAAGTGAGGATTTCTCAGAAAAAATAAGGACATTTAAAAGCAAAATGGAAGGATGAGGTAAGTGAAGGAGGACTGCACTAAGGTAAAGGAAGCTATTTAGGAGGAAAAAAATGTGTACCTTTACAACCCCTTTAAGCCAAATACAAGGTAAACAAATAATAGAGAAAAAAAATGTATATTTTTTTCTCTATCTTTTATTCCCACACAAATAGAGCTTTCTTTTGGTGGTATTTAATCACTCCTGTTTTTTTTTTATTATAAACATTAAACATTTAAAAAAAAACACATATAAAAACGTGTCCAATAAAATCCAATTTGTTCCTAAATTTAGGCAAAATTTTATTCTGCTACCACATGTCTTTGGTTTGTGTGAAAGTTATAGCATCTACAAGCTATGGGATAAATAATTTTAAAAATTATCAATTCTGATGTACTTTTGTACAGTTGGCAAGTGATTAACCACTTCAGCCCTGGAAGATTCGTTGCTCAATGACCAGGGCAATTTTTGCAATATGGCACTGCGTCACTTTAACTAACAATTGCACGCGCAACGCTGTACCCAAACAAAATGCATGCATTTTTCCCACAAATAAAGCTTTCTTTTGGTGGTATTTGATCATCTCTGCGGTTTTCATTTGTTACACACAAAAAAAAACAACACTTTTGAAAAAAAAAAAAAAAAAAAATAACAACCACACATTTTGTACTTTTTGCTATAATAAATATCCATTTTTTTGGGGGGTAAAAAAAGTAAAAGCTAAAGGGGCAGATCCACGTACAGCGGCGCATATTTCCGCCGGGCGTAGCGTATCTAAGATACACTATGCCGCCGTAACTTACTTTTTTTTTTTCGAATCCTCAAAGAATGTGCGCCGTAAGTTACGGCGGCGTAGTGTATCTTTGGCGTGTCTTTGGCAGCGTAAGGGCGCGCAATTCCAATCAATGTAAACCGGAACAAGCCAATCCTTACGACGGTGACGTCATTCTACGCAAATCCCTATTCGCGAACGACTTACGCAAACGACGTAAAAAATTCAAATTTCAACGCGGGAACGACGGCCATTGAGTACGCCACCATATAGCAGCTATAACTATACGCCGGAAAAAGCTGAACGCAAACGACCTAAAAAAATGTGCCGGCCGGACGTACATTCGTGGATCGCCGTATCTAGCTAATTTGCATACTCGACGCAGAATTCGACGGAAACGCCACCTAGCGTATATACACCTACGATCCGACGGCGTACTAAGACGTACGCCTGTCGGATCGATCCCTCATTCCATCGTATCTTGTTTTGTGGATACAAAACAAAGATACGACGCGGGAACTTTGAAATTACACGGCGTATCAATAGATACGCCGGTGTAATTTCTTTGTGGATCTGGCCCAAAATGTTTTCCTCAATTTAGGCCAATATTTATTCTTCTACATATAAAAAAAAAAAAAAAAATCCACTTAAGCCCCGAACCATTATGCAGGTAAAGGACCAGGCCCCTTTTTGCGATTCGGCACTGCGTCGCTTTAACTGACAGTGCGACGTGGCTCCCAAACAAAATTTACGTCGTTTTTTTCCCCACAAATAGAGCTTTCTTTTGGTGGCATTTGATCACCTCTGCAGTCTTTATTTTTTGCGCTATAAACAAAAATAGAGCGACAATTTAAAAAAAAAAAAAAAAAATCAATATTTTTTACTTTTTGGTATAATAAATATCCCCCCAAAAAAATATATATCTAACAATTCCCCCCCCCCCCTCAGTTTAGGCCGATACGTATTCTACATATTTTTGGTTATAAAAAAAAAAAAAACGCAATAAGCGTTTATTTATTGTTTGCGCAAAAGTTATAGCGTTTACAAAATAGGGGATAGTTTTATGGCATTTTTATAAAAAAAAATTTTTTTTTACTACTAATGGCAGCGATCAGTGATTTTTTTTGTGACTGCGACATTATGGCGGACACATCGGACACTTTTGACACATTTTTGTGACCATTGTCATTTTCACAGTGAAAAGTGCTATAAAAATGCACCGATTACTGTGAAAATGACACTGGCAGTAAAGGGGTTAACCAGGAGGGGGCACTTTAGGGGTTAAGTGTGCCCTAAGGGGGTGTTATTACTGTGGGGGGGCGTGGCTGTGTGACGTCACTGATCGTCGTTCCTAACATAAGGAACAGACAATCAGTGACAACCACACTAGAAAGCACGGGGAGAGGTTTGTTTACACTTACCTCTCCCCGTTCTTGCTCTCTGTGACCCGATCGCGGGACACTGGCGGTGATCGGGTCCGCGGGTGCGGTCACAGAGGACAGGACCAGGTCACGAGCCAGATATCCAGCATGATATTTTTGCCAGTTGAGATCTGATACGTTTTCAAAGTGTTCCTTAAGCAGTGCATTTTCATCAGTTTAGGTCGATATATATTCTTCTGCGTATTTTTGGAGAAAAAAAAAAAATATATATATATATATATATTTTTCCCCTATTAAAAAATACACACACAAACAATAGGCATATATTGATTGGTTTGCGCAAATGTTATAGCATCTACAAACTATGGGATAGATTTAGGGACTTTTATTTTTTATTGTTTTTACTGGTAATGACCGTGATCTGCGATTTTTTTAGTGGGACTGCGACAAATCTGACCCCAAATTACACTTTTTGTGGTCCAGTGACATGATTACATTGATCAGTGCTATAAAAATTTACTGATCAATGTAAAAATGACACTGGCAGGGAAGGTGTTAACACTAGGTTTTATCAAGGGTGTGTTCCAAGTGTGTGTGTGTGTGTGTGTGTGTGTGTGTGGAGGGGGGGGGGTGGGCTCACTGGCACATGACAGAGATCACTGTTCCAGATTACTGGGAACATAAGAGCTGACATATCATTAGGCAAAACGGGTGACCTGCCTCTGTACACAGTGATCGCTGTTGGGACCCACTACTGCCCGCTATCCTCCTTGTACAGACTGACATACACCTACGACGGTTTGCGCAGGAGAGCTGACATGCCACAGTAAAATTGACGGCGGCTGGTCGGCAAGAGGTTAAAAAAGTGTAATTTCCCCCCCCCCCCAAAAAAAAAAATATATGAAAATTTAAATTTTAACTTGAAACCAGTGTCAGTAAGTGTTTCAGTTATCCTGACTGGGCGTCATATGGCGTCCAGCAGGATAACAGTCGTTGCGTGCATCGTGACAATCGTGGTGCGTTGTGTCAGTCTGACACACCACTACACCGATCTCAGTAAAGAGCCTCTGACACGTGATCAGCTGTGTCCAATCACGGCTGATCACGATGTAAACAGGAAGAGCCGTTGATCGGCTTTTCCTCACTTGCGTCTAAGACGCGAGTAGAGGAGAGCTGATAGGCTGTTCTCCTGACGGGGGTCTGTGCCGATTGTTTATCAGCACAGCCCTCCCCCTCGGATGCCCACCCAGGACCACTAGGATGCCACCAGAGATGGCCACCACACTTGACCACTAGAAATGTCACCCTAGACCACCAGGGATATGCCAATAAGTGCCCATCCGCAATGCCTGCCAGTGCAGTCTATCAGTGCCAGCCTATAAGTACCCATCAGTGCCACCCATAAGTACCTATCAGTGCCGCCTATCAGTGTCACCTTATCGGTGCCCATCAGTGAAGGAGGAAAACTACTTATTTACAAAAATTTATAACAAAAACAAGGAAAAACAACTATTTATTTTTTTAACTTTGTCTTTTTTTTATTATTTGTTCAGCAAAAAAGAAAAACTGCAGAGGTAATCAAATATCACCAAAAGAAATTATAAAAATTCTGTTTGGGTACAGTGTAGCATGACCTGCAATTGTCATTTAAAAAGTGACAGCGTTGAAAGCTGGCTTGGGCAGGAAGGTGCAAAAGTGCCTGGTATTGAAGTGGTTAAACCTCCCTCATTTACAGACCAAAGTTTATTCCTTTGAATCAAAGAACAAAACGTTACAATGTTTATAGTTGGCTCAGTGGCTGAGGAATGTTGTTAAACTTCGCAGACTGTTTTTTGTTTTTGTTTTGACAGCTGTTGGCTTGAGCAGAGACCTCTGCATAGAATCAGGAAAAAAATCTTTGTTGGGATCATGAGAGGGAAAGAATCACAATTTTGATTCTTGACGAGTAATCGTGCAGCTCTAGTACAGTGTAATGAGTACAATGGGTTATAGGGCCACAGCATACACATTTTATAACATCAGCATTGTAAAAGCAATAAAAAATAGTTATTTTTGACACTCCACTACAAACTTATTTGAAAAACCTCCTTTCAGGTCTGCATGTCTGCAGACCTTGGGGCAGATCCACAAAAGAATTACGCCGGCGTATCTATTGATACGCCGCGTAATTTTAAATTTCCTGCGTCGTATCTTTGTTTTGTATCTACAAAACAAGATACTACTGCATCTCGGATCGATCCGACAGGCGTGCGTCGAGTATGCAAATTAGATAGTTACGGCGATCCACGAACGTACGTCCGGCGCATTTTTTTACGCCGTTTGCGTTTGGCTTTTTCCGGCGTATAGTTACCCCTGCTATTATGAGGCGTACTCAATGTTAAGTATAGCCGTCGTTCCCGCGTCAAATTTTGAATTTTTTACGTTGTTTGTGTAAGTCGTTCGCGAATAGGGATTTGCGTAGAATGTCACCGTCGGAAGCATTGGCTTGTTCTGGTTTATTTTCGAGCATGCGCACTGGGATACCCCCATGGACGGAGCATGTGCCTTTCAAAAAAAACGTTGTTTATGTCGGGTCACGACGTATTTACATAAAACACGCCCCCATCACATCCATTTGAATTCCGCACCCTTACGCCACCAAAGATACACTACGCCACCGTAACTTACGGCGCAAATTCTTTGAGGATTCGGAAAAAAAAAGTTATGGCGGCGTAGTGTCTCTTAGATGCGCTACGCCCGGCGGATATATGCGCCGATCTACGTGGATCTGCCCCCTTATCTTTCCACAGCTTCCTGCATGTTTTTGTAGCTTCTTTTGTTCTATGTTCAATTCCTAAAGACTGCATATCCCATGGTACCTTGCTGCCTGAAAGTAGCAATTCCTGTACCGACTCCACCCCCGATACACCTTCTCCGAGTATCCCTGTAGTTTAGAACGGTGGATGAAAAAGGGACATACATTGATCCCTATGAGATTGCGGGTGTCAGCGAATGAATATCCGCTGACACCCGATCTCATCCGGGCCCGCAATCCTCCGATTCTGCAGACGGAGGAAAACCATATTTTTCCATCAGTCTGCGGATCGGATGAACATGGACAGACGGTCCGTGTTCATCCCATACCCCCATAGGGGAGAGCGGAGATCTGACAAGGCGGTCCCTGCACAGTGTGCGGCGACCGCCCTGTCATCCGCCGGCTCAGCGGGGATCAGCAGAGCGATCCCCGCTGAGCAAGCGGAGGTTCACAGGGCGGATCATCACGGATCCGTCCTGTGTGAAAGGGCCCTTAGACTGAATTCTGTGACACAGCAGTGCCTACTGACAGGGCATAGCAAAAAAAAAGTCAAGAATTCAAACAAGCAAGTTCCTCGCAAAGTTTTGAACTGTTCAGATTAATTGGAGTAGGTTTGAATTATCTGAAACTCAATGTGAAAGAGTTTATGATTTCAGATGAGCTTTAGGGTCCTTTCACACGAGCGGACCGTTCGTCCGTTCATTACAAGTCCGTTAACGGACTTGTAATGAATCCCTATGGGAACGCGTCCGTTAGCGGATGGAGCATCCGCTAGCGTCCGCGTCAGTCGGGATACGGTTTTCCGAACGGAAGAAACCCTATTTTTCTTCCGTTCGGCGGAACGGACTGGATGCAGACGGACAGACGGACCGTCTGCATCCAGTCCCCCATAGGGGAGAGCGGAGCAGAGACAGGGCGGTCCCCGCACTGTGTGTGGGGACCGCCCTATCCGCCGACAGCTCAGCGGGAATCCCCGCTGAGCTTTGGCGGACACACGGAGCGGACTCAGAAACGGTCCGCTCCGTGTGAAAGAGCCCTTAAAAATGTATAACTTTTTTTTTTGGGTTGTTTGTTGATGTCTCATGACAAGAGACACGTAGGTACTCAAGGTGATGGGTTGAATGCGGGGGGGGGGGGGGGGGGACGACGACCTGGTACGGACTATATGAAAGTACCCGGATAGTCCTACCCCCCCCCCCGCTCTTCTCCACCCCCTTTTTTTTGTTGTTTTTTCTCTCTTCTCTCTCTCTCCCTCCCTCCCTCCTCTCTCCTTCCCTCTCTTTTTACTGTGATGGACAGGTATGGGTGTGTAAGCCAATATGTATAGGTTGGGTCAGATCTACATGGGGGGGGGGGGGGGGGTGGAAGATTGGTGGATATGACCACTCTACCACCAAGAGGTCCTTTAATAACAAGAGGGGTAGGAAATGAAAAGGTGCTAAGGTATAATATAAGTCCTATTATAGATCTAGGATTATAAGGATGGATCTAGCTTTGTACCCACACAAATATTTTCTTTTGTATGTATGTATTATGTTGTATGTATATGTTAATGTATATGTTTTATGTATGAAGAATTTATGAACTATATATTGGATGTTGATTTAAAAAAAAAAAAAACTTTTTTTAAGAAAGTTTGTAAAGATTTTTTCTATGTGAAAAGAATAAAAACAATTTAAATACTAAAAATGTATAACACTCAGATCCTAAACCCAAGATATATCACTGGATAGTAGAGCCGAAACAACTAATCGATTATGAAAATAGTTGACATCGATTAATCGGGCAGTTGATTAGTTGGCCTGCATATAGTATGCATTATTTGTTTACATATCAGGAAATACAGTGCAGTACACCATCCATACATGTCACGAAGTACCTGAGAATTTGTGAATGTGAAAGTGTGAGGAGCAATGCCTCATGGGACATGTAGTCCTGGAAGTGAGTGGTTCTAAAGGCAGAAGTTTTTTTTACCTTGCTATAGCGGGCGCTCTATACTATACTTTGCTGCTTGCTATTGAGGCACTCTGAGGGTAGGAGCAGCCAGAAGCATTGGTGAGAGACCCCAGAAGTGGAGGATCTGGACTGCTCTGTGCAAAACCATTACACAGAGCAGGTAAGTATAACAAGTTTGTTTAAAAAACAAAAACACTTTAAAGCGGTGGTTCACCCTAAAATCCACTTTCTGTCACTAGATCCAGCATACTGCTGACATCTGCAGTATGCTGGATTTTTTTTTTTGTACTTATCGTTTTATCCGTATGTCTGCTCCGGCTCCGAGCGGCGTATCCTTCTGGGTATAGGCGTTCCTAAGTAAAGCGCAGTTGATTGACGGGCTTGGATAGCGCGTCACACCTTCCGGAAATAGCCGACGTGACTCTTGGCAATTTACGGCGCCTGCGCAGTCAGCTCTACACGGCAGGCGCAGGCGCCGTAAGCAGCCGAGAGTCACGTTGGCTATTTCCGGAAGGTGTGACGTGCTATCCAAGCCCGTCAATCAACTGCGCTTTACTTAGGAACGCCCATTCCCCGACGGATTCCCCGCTCGAGCCGGAGCAGACATACGGATAAAACGATAAGTACAAAAAAAAGAAAAAAAAATCCAGCATACTGCAGATGTCAGCAGTATGCTGGATCTAGTGACAGAAAGTGGATTTTAGGGTGAACCACTGCTTTAAAGACTCTGTGCAGGGAAGATCAGCATCTGAACCCAGAGAAAGTGGAGGTAATAGAAGGCATTACAATTACTGTAGTTGGTTATTTATATTTACCACTGCATATGGATATTTAAGAATAAATTGCCTTTTTTTTTTTACATATTAACTAAATTGTACACCACACTTTCTTTTAAGATTATCCGATTAGTCGATTAATCGAAACAATAATCGGCCAACTAATCGATTATGAAAATAATCGTTAGTTGCAGCCCTACTGGATAGATATAGCAGCATACATAATAAAGCAAGCATTTCAAACAGGCTTTGTGAAGATAGGCAAAAAAAAAACATAAAACACACAACTCACACCACCAAAACACACTAAAAAGTGCACCACAGAGACTTTAACCCGTGATGCAGAAAGGGAACGCGATGCACAGAATTGGGCCTCTTTGCTCGTTGGTCTTGTTGAACGTTTGCTGGGCATTTCCTTCGATTGCTTACACTGTGATGCTGCAGTCTCGTGTACCATATGTAATCCACCTTTCTCAGCTGCAACCATCTGAAAGCTATTCGCTGGGTCCCCCTACACTTTACCGCAAATTGGAATCGGTCTCATCCACAACTAGATGGAGAAAAGAGAATGGGCAGTCTTTTAAAGCCTAGACGACAATTACAGACAAATGTGAATGCACCTAGCTCAAAACAAGCCGATCCTAAGGAAAATACTCTGGTTCAGCATTCAGACTTGCAAAATCTAGCTACATCCATCAAACGATCGTCCAAAAAAAAAATGTAATAAAAACTGAAGTCATAGGAAAGACTACCTGCGACAATTCATCAACTGCTAGCAGTAGCGCAGAGTTCGCTTTCAGATTGAAAACGATTTTATCATAAACTCAAAACGATCGGCTTACAAACAATGGCCATCGAGGTCAGATGAAATTTGTCAGCAGCAGCAGCAGTCTTGTGCCACTTAAACGGTGCCCGACAGATTCGCCTTGCCCACCGAGCCATACAGGACGGGTGACACAAGGGGTTGCAGGCCTCGGAGGGAGAGAAATGAAAACAAATGGAGGAGGCTGGAGTCACTTCAGGGCAACTAAGGGAATAAATAAAAAGGAGCGGACAGATTTCACCTGTACTGCGAGCTCGAAACAAAACAGGGCAGCCCTGCAAAACAATGGCAAGCTGCCGCTGCAGTCGGGACTCCCGCGTAACGGTACTAAGCACTGGGCGCACACGGCTGAGATAACACTCACCAAGGCACTTACATGTGTCGTTGTGCGGAGTCCGGACATTTGTAGCCGCCGTCTCCTATGTCTTCGGGGAACGGAGGAGCGCCGGTGACCATTACATCTCACGCTATTAAACTCCGGCGACCTCTGTCAGGGATGCTGCCAGTTCCATAGCTCCAAACAAGTCCTCCACCTGCTTTCACCAGCAACCTTCTACTTGTTTTTCTTTACTAGTCCGGCCTGGAGCGCAAGTTTAGCAGTCTACAGACGGCGGCTATGCACCTTCACGTCTTCCCGGAGCCTTAATCCTATTCTCCTTCTTCCACACACCGAGGCATACCGTCATCCACAACCGCTTAGTACCACCCACTGGGTGCCGTAACTGTCAGCCTTAGGACCCACCTCCTAGTCCGCTTATTGGTTAGGAACTAGCGCCCCCTTCTTTTTGGCCAATCATCAGTGGGTTGCCTGTGTTCCTCGTATTTGACGGGTAATGTAGTTCGTAATGGCCACAGAGTAACTAAGTCTCTGCTCTACAGCCGCTCAGTAAACTACAGGTTCCAGACATACACACGCTGCTTTATTTTTTCTCTATGCTCTTTGTGTCCCCCGCCTTACGGACGTGAAATGCTTAGGGGAGAATTGGTGCTTTCGGGGACGTACTAAACTGCATATTGGGATGATGGGATTATTGGCTGCAATACTGAGAACTCTCACTAGATGTCAGTGCACTGTATACACATATATATGGTAATGATTCTGTTGTTTCTCAAAATATGTTATTCTTTCTTGCTGTGCTTGATACAATGTTGCAAGAAGCAGTTGCTAATGTTTAACTGTTCACTTGCTGTTGTTTTTTTATGCAGCTGTACAACAGGATCATAGTAAATTATACAGAAATAAAGTAAAAATAAAATTTGATATGAATATGGGTAGAATTATAATTTCTCATGGGGTTTATGGGAGGAATATCATGTTAACTCCTGACAATGAACATATTTAACCCATTACTGATAATATGCATATAAGTATTTTTCTACATGGGGATTATGGGTGGAATATTGTTTCTAAATATACATAGGAATATATTAAAGCGGTCCACCCGGATTTTTATTTTATTTTTTTAAGCCAGTAGCTACAAATACTGCAGCTGCTGACTTTAAAAAAATGCACACTTACCTGTCTGGCGCGCCCGCGATGTCGGCACACGAGGCTGAGCAATCACTCGGTCCTCGGATGCTGCCGCCGCCATGCTCTGTGAGGGAATCAGCAAGTGAAGCCTTGCGTCTTCACTGCCCGGTTCCCTACTGCGCATGCGTGAGTAGCGCGGTGTACCGTCACTGGTCCCCGCGCTCTCCTGGGAACAGTGTGTTTCCCAGGAGACAGCGGGGGCGGGGGGAGTGGCGATGACTCCTATAGCTAGATTCACAGAGAGTTACGGCGGCGTATCAGTAGATATGCCGCCGTAACTCTGAATCTACGCCATCGTAAATTTAAGCGTATTCTGGAAACCAGATACGCTTAAATTAGGCTAAGATACGAGCGGCGTAAGTCTCCTATGCCGTCGTATCTTAGGGTGTATATTTACGCTGGCCGCTAGGTGGCGCTTCCGTTGTTTGCAGCGTTGAATATGCAAATGAGCAAGATACGCCGATTCACGAACGTACGTTCGCCCGTCGCAATTAGTTACGCCGTTTACGTTAGAGATACGCCGGCGTAAAGATAAAGTTGCTCCCTAGGTGGCGCAGCCCATGCAAGGTATGGACGTCGGAACAGGCCTATCTTTTTACGTCGTTTGCGTAAGTCGTACGCGAATCGGGCTGGACGTAATTTACGCTCACGTCGAAACAGCTTACTTTGGAGCAATGCACACTGGGATATGTCCACGGACGGCGCCGTTCGTTAAAAATGTCAATCACGTTGGGTCACTAGTCATTTACATAACACACGCCCCCCTGTTTCACATTTGAATTAGGCGCGCTTAGGCCGGCCCATTTACGCTACGCCGCCGTAACTTAGGAGGCAAGTGCTTTGTGAATACAGCACTTGCCTCTCTGACTTACGGCGGCGTAGCGTATATGTGATACGCTAGGCCGCCTCAAAGTTATGCCTGTCTCTCTGAATCCAGCTACTAGTCTATGCCCAGAAGTAGGTGCAAATACCTGCACCCCCCTGAAAGATGCCAAATGTGTCAGAGGAGGGGGAAGGTTTCCGAAAAGCGGTAGTTTCATTTTTGGGTGGAACTCCGCTTTAAACTAATTTCTGATAAGAATATGCATATAATTATTTTTCTACATGGGGATTATGGGTGGGATATTGTTTATAAATATACATAGGAACCTATTAAACCCATTTATGATCTGAATATTGTGACAGGAAGTCAGGTAAATCTGTGGGTGTTGTCACTGATGGGACATACATTTCTGCCTTGCTTAGACAATACACTAATCATTATTAGGCGTCGGCTGCGAGAAATAGCCAGACAAGGTCTAAGGGCGTTGAAAGACTCCAGCTGTTCAGAATGAGGCAATTAAGACCTCTATAAGTAGTCCAAAGGATTACCACTAATTGGCTGCATCACTCCTAAGGCTGTGTGAGTAGGAGAGCAGTGCCAGAAGGTCTTCTGTGGAGGTGAGGAGAGGATTGATTTTTCTGTGTGATAAAAATCAAAAGACTATTGTTTTGTGCTGTATGACCAGCACTGTCTACCCAGCAGTAGGCTGTGTTAGACTTCATAGATAGGTTCCTATGTGGAAGGTAGACGCCCAAAGTGGCTAGGAGTTATTTTATGTTTGATTTTGTTTATGCTGTTTGGATGCTTGCAATTGTTTTCCAGCAAGATGGAAAAATAAACCAGAAACGTTGTTTTCAACCGTCCTCGACTGCCAGTCTGTATAAATTCAGTGTGTGGTGAACCCATCCAAGGGGTCACACACCCCGCTACCGAGCTAACCCCTCACAATATGCATATAATTATTTTTCTACACAGGGATTATGGGTGGAATATGGTTTATAAATATACATAGGAATACTGTATATTAAACAGATTTCTGAGAATAATATGCAAATAATTATTTTTCTACATGGGGATTATGTGTGGAATATTGGGCCAGATTCACAAAAGGGATACGACGGCGTTTCTCCTGATACGCCGTCGTATCCCTGTTTCTATCTATGCGACTGATTCATAGAATCAGTTACGCATAGATATCCCTAAGATCCGACAGGTGTAATAGTTTTACACTGTCAGATCTTAGGATGGAGTACCGCGGCCACCGCTGGGGGGAGTTCGCGTCGTAAACCAGCGTCGAGTATGCAAATTAGGAGTTACGGCGATCCACAAAGCTTTTTCCCGTCGTTACGTCGCCGCGAGTGTTAGTTTGCCGTCGCAAAGATAGGGCACCTTTTACAAAGTGGAAAATTACTCCACCATGTAAAAGTATACCCGTCTTTCCCGCGTCGCTTTTGAATTTTTTTTAAATTTTTTCTTTTTTTCACGTCGCGATTCACAAAACGTCGGCGCATCGTAATTTCGCGCAAAGCACGTCGGGAAATTTGTGTCGGGAGCATGCTTAGTACGTCCGGCGCGGGAGAGCGCCTAATTTAAATGGTACCCGCCCCATTTGAATTGGCCCGCCTTGCGCCGGACGGATTTACGATACACCGCCACAAATTTCCAGGTAAGTGCTTTGTGGATCGGGCACTTAGACAGAAAATTTGCGGCGGTGTAACGTAAATCGGTTAAGTTACGCTGCGCCCGGGCTACGTGAATCTGGCCCATTGTTTCTAAATATACATAGGAATATATTAAACCCATTTATGATCTACATTTGCATATAATTATTTTTCTACATGGGGATTATGGGTGGAATATTGTTTATAAATATACATAGAAATCTATTAAACCCATTTCTGATAATAATATGCATATAACTATTTTTCCACCTGGGGATTATGGGTGGAATATTGTTTATAAATATACATAGAAATATATGAAACACATTTCTGATAATATGCATATAATTATTTTTCCACATGGGGATTATGGGTGGAATATTGTTTATAAATATACATAGGAACCAATTTCACCCATTTCTGATAAGAATATGCATAGAATTATTTTTCTACATGGGGATTATGGGTGGAATATGGTTTATAAATATATATAGGAACCCATTAAACCCATTTCTGATATAATTATGCATATAATAATTTTTCTACATGAGGATATGGGTGGAATATTGTTTGTAAATATACATAGGAACCCATTAAACCCATTTCTGATATGAATATGCATATAATTATTTTTCGACATGGGGATTATGGGTGGAATATTGTTTATAAATGTACATAGGAATATATTAAACCCATTTCTCATATGAATATGCATATAATTATTTTTTTACATGTGGATTATGGGTGGAATATTATAGTTAAACATACATAGGAATATATTAAACCCATTTCTCATATGAATATGCATATAATTAATTATTTTTTACATGTGGATTATGGATGGAATATTGTTTATAAATATACATAGGAACCCATTTCTGATATGAAAATGCATATAATTATTTTCTACATGGTGATTATGGGTGGAATATTGTAGTTAACCCCTTAACGCCCGCCGCACGACTATTTACGTCCGCACAATGGCACGGACAGGCAGAAGGACGTATATAGACGTCCTTGCCTTTCCGCGGGTCGGGGGTCCGATCGGGACCCCCCCGCTGCGTGCGGATTCCCTCGGGGAGCGATCCGGGATGACGGCGCGGCTATTCGTTTATAAACGAATAGCCGCTCCGTCGCGATCGCTCCCCGGAGCTGAAGAACGGGGAGAGCCGTATGTAAACACGGCTTCCCCGTGCTTCACTGTGGCAGCGCATCGATCGTGTCATCCCCTTTATAGGGGAGACACAATCGATGACGTCAGACCTACAGTCACACCCCCCCTACTGTTGTAAACACACACTAGGTGAAGCCTAACACATTCAGCGCCTGTGGTTAACTCCCAAACTGCAACTGTCATTTTCACAATAAAGAATGCAATTTAAATGCATTTTTTTCTGTGAAAATGACAATGGTCCCAAAAATGTGTCAAAATTGTCCGAAGTGTCCGCCATAATGTCGCAGTCACGAAAAAAAACGCTGATCGCCGCCATTAGTAGTAAAAATAAAATAATTAATAAAAATGCAATAAAAAATATCCCCTATTTTGTAAACGCTATACATTTTGCGCAAACCAATCGATAAACGCTTATTGCGATTTTTTTTACCAAAAATAGGTAGAAGAATACGTATCGGCCTAAACTGAGGAAAAAACTATTTTTTATATATGTTTTTGGGGGATATTTATTACAGCAAAAAGTAAAAAATATTGAATTTTTTTCAAAATTGTCGCTCTATTTTTGTTTATATCGCAAAAAATAAAAACCGCAGAGGTGATCAAATACCACCAAAAGAAAGCTCTATTTGTGGCGAAAAAGGACGTCAATTTTGTTTGGGAGCCACATCGCACGAGCGCGCAATTGTCTGTTAAAGCGACGCAGTGCCGAATTGTAAAAACGCCTTTGGGCATTTAGCAGCATATTGGTCCGGGGCTTAAAGCGGGGGTTCACCCTATTAATAAAAAAAAAAAAAAAAAATTTCTTCTAGCATAAAATGAGGCATAGTAGCGCGTGCTGCAGTATGCCTGTCTTTATTTTTTTAGTCCCGTACTCACAGTGTAATCGTAGAGACAAGATTCCGACCCCCCTCGGGGAATGGGCGTTCCTATGGAGAGGGAGCATGATTGACGGCCGGCTATGGCACGTCACGCTTCTCCGGAAATACCCGAAATAGGACTTGTCGCTTCACGGCGCCTGCGCATAGTCTGTGCGCAGGCGCCGTATAGCGCCGTGAAGAGCCGAGACCTGTTCCGGCTGTCTTCGGGGAGCGTGACGTGCCAGAGCCGGCCGTCAATCACCTTCCCTCTCCATAGGAACGCCCATTCCCCGCGGGGAGTCGGAATCTTGTCTCTACGATTACACTGAGTACGGGACTAAAAAAATAAAGACAGGCATACTGTAGCTCGCGCTACTATGCCTCATTTTATGCTAAAAAGATGTTAATAAGGGTGAACCACCGCTTTAAGTGGTTAAACATACATAGGAATATATTAAAACGATTTCTGATATGAATATGCATATAATTATTTTTCTACATAGGGATTATGGGTGGAATATGGTTTATAAATATACATAGAAATATATTAAACCCATTTCTGATAATAATATGGATATAATTATTTTTCTACATGGGGATTATGGGTGGAATATTGTTTATAAATATACATAGGAACCCATTTCACACATTTCTGATAATAATATGCACATAATTATTTTCTACATAGGAATTATGGATGGAATATTGTTTATAAATATACATAGGAACCCATTAAACCCATTTCTGATAATATGCATATAATTATTTTTCTACATGGGGATTATGGGTGGAATATTGTTTATAAAAATACATAGGAACCCATTTCACCCATTTCTGATATGAATATTAGGGTTGTCCCGATACCAAGCATTTTCCAGAGTACTTATACTCGGGGAAAATGCTCCGATACTTTACCGATACCTGAATCCTCCTCCAGTTCCCCCATCCGTTCTGCTCTCTTCCTCCATGATCCTGTGTCCCCCCTCCGTGCCGCTGCCGTTCTGCTCTCCCCCTCCGTGCCGCTGCTGTTCTCCCTTCTGCTCTCCCCCTCCAAGCTCTGTGTCTCCCCTCTGTGCCGCTGCTGTTCTCCCTTCTGCTCTCCCCCCTCCAAGCTCCGTGTCCCCCCTCCGTGGCGCTGCTGTTCTCCCTTCTGCTCTCACCCTCCAAGCTCCGTGTCCCCCCTCCGTGCTGCTGTTTCCCCCCTCCCTGCTCTGTGTCCCCCTCCATGTCTTCCTCTGCCCCCTCTGTCAGGATGGAGAGCGGCGGTAGGAGCCGCAAAACCCGGCTCCTACCTTTTCTGAATGAACAGAGTCAGTGATCACTGACTCTGTCCATTCATATGACTGAGCATCGTAAACTGTGTTTACAATGCTTCAGTTTATTAATGGATAGGAGCCTCTGTCTCCTGTCAATTCATTTCCAGTGCAGCTGAGAAAGGGACTGGGGAATCTGTGTCCTTAGTCCCTTTCTCTGTCTCACATCCACCCCCCCCCCCCCAGAAAGCATTGTAAAAAAACAACAAGAAATTGTGAAACCTTTAAATTGTAAAATAAAAAAAAAATACTGACACATGACATAAAAAAAAGTATCCTAATCGGTATCAGCGAGTACTTGAAAAAAAGTATCGGTAATCGGTATCAGCGAGTACTTGAAAAAAAGTATCGGTACAACCCTAATGAATATGCATATAATTATTTTTCTACATGGGGATTATGGGTGGAATATTGTTTATAAATGTACATAGTGTAGCAGAGCATCCCAGAGAGAGCCTGGGAAAGTCTTGTTCGGGTTTTTTTTTGCCATTTAATATTTTATTTTATTGAAGAAAAAAGATGTACATCATAAAGCTCTCAGTACATTCCAGAGCAGAAAATCAGAGACAAACAAATAATAATGATACAAGCAAAACTTCACCATACATCTTGGATAAATCGGACCACATAGGGTGTGAGCAGCAGGGAGAGATCAAGAAAGTAACCAAAACAGTAAATAACTCAAGAGAGCAGACTATACCTGTACCAGAGATAGAAGAAAAGAAATGTGGATTTTGCTCCTAGGAGCATGAAAGCGATCAATTTTTGTGTGGATTTGGAGACCCGAGGGATATCAGACCCTAGAAGTGCAATTTGCGGAGATTTCAACACTGGAACCCCCGTAACTTTTCTGATAAGGCAAAAGATTCTGTTCCAATACCCCCTGATTCTGGGACACTCCCACCAGACATGAAGCATCGTACCCTGGGCTTGAAAACATAACGGGGAAGACGTAGGGAACATTGCCGCCAACCTACTGGGAACCAGGTACCACCTCATCAAAACCTTCATGTTAGCTTCAACTAAAGATGTATTCACCAAACCTTTATAAGTTCTCGTTCCTACCTTGTGCCACCTATCCAGGTCCCAGGTCATCCGCAGGTCTCTCTCCCATGCCTCCATATATGAAAATTTTGAGGACACCTCAGATAAAGCCGTATATATTGTAGATATACCCCCTTTGTGTTCCTTCATTTGTTTACACCATCTTTCGTAGCTAGTGAGAGTTGCATACCTGAAATTGTCACTCCAAAAGCATGACACAAAGTTAAAAATTTTTGAGTACCGGAGTCTTTCCGATTGAGGCAAGTCCAGTTTCCTCACACAATATTCCAGTGATAGTGGGCCCGTGGCTGACAGAAAGTCGCCTATTCTATAGATCCCCTTGTCTAGCCACCATTGGAATGCCGTAGTGTCCATCCCCATGGCAAACTGAGGGTTGAGAAAGATTTGTGTCAAAGGTCTAGCCTCCAAGACCAAAGAAGGAAGGTGTCTCAGACCATCCCAGAGTCTGAAAGATTGCGACAATGTGGGGGACAATATTGCAGGTCTAGATTTCTGGGGTAACCAGAAAAGGCTCTCTAACGATAGATTAGGGATCGCTAAACTCTCTATATCTATCCACTCTGGTTTTTCACATTTCACAAAAATGGAAGAAAATTGGGCTAGTCTAGCCGCTTGGTAATATTTAAACAGGTTCGGAAGTCCAAGACCTCCTTGTGTTCTAAGCCCGTATAGGACATTTTGTGCCAATCTATAACCTTTACCTTCCCACACGAATTTCAGGATTTTGCCCTGAAGCGATCTAAGTTGGTCTTTTTTAACAGCTATCGGTAGAGATCTGAACAGGTAGAGTAACCTGGGTAGGAGAGTCATTTTGATTGCATTAACCCTACCCATCCAGGAGAGTTTATGTCGAGCCCACGTCTGGAGATCTGTTTCTAGTTTACGGAATATAGGGGGGAAATTAGCCTGGTAAAGATGTTCAATTTTGGCGGTGAGGTTTATGCCTAAATAACGAATGGATGATTCGGCCCATTGGAATTCAAAATAGGATTTCAAATGATCGATCACTGAGGGGCGGGTGGAGATGTTTAAGGCTTGGGATTTATTCCAGTTGACCCGCAGTCCCGAGAACTTTCCGAAAGACTCAAGTAAATTGCATACAATTGGAAGAGAGGTGATCGGAGAGGAAACAAACAGGAGAAGATCGTCTGCAAAAAGGGCACATTTATGGATTTGGGTGCCACAGGTTACCCCCTTAATATCCGGTTCAGACCTAATAGCAATAGCCAATGTCTGAATCGCTATTGCAAAAATCAAAGGGGAAAGGGGACAGCCCTGTCTAGTACCTCTGGCAATTCTAATAGGGCCCGAAAAAAATCCCTGTAATTTGACCCGTGCACTGGGTTCAGAGTAGAGGGATTTCAACAGACCTCGGAATTGTTCACCAAAGCCCCAACGCCGCAAAATCTCAAAGAGATAATACCAAGATAAGGAGTCAAACGCCTTCCGTAGGTCTAATGACAGGAGGAGTCCTTCCTGCCGCAGGCTCCCATCCCAACCCGACTGAAGCAATAAGACGACATCGATTGCTCGCCTTACCTGGTCAGGGCCCTGCCTACCAGGGATGAAACCAACCTGGTCCTTATGGATATACATTTTTATAAAAGAATTTAACCTGTTGGCTAGAATCTTGGTCAGTATTTTTAAATCGTTGTTGATTAGAGAAATAGGTCTGTAATTTTCAACGAGCTCCGAATCCTTATCTGGTTTGGGGATGACTGATATAAACGCCTCAGTTAAATTCGGGTGCATGGATCCGCCCTCCCTCCCCCGTTTTGAATTGAAAAATTTAGTGAGGTGAGGGGCCAGGGTTTCAGAAAAAGTTTTGTAATATGGGACTGAGAAGCCATCCGGCCCAGGGGCCGAGCCATCCTTTAGACTCTTGATTACCTCCACAGTTTCTTCTGTGGTGATTGGAGCCTCCATCAAGTCTGCATGACTCTCCTGTAGGTTCGGTATCACTAGCCGGTCCAAAAAGGAGTTGACCTCGGAATGTTTGGCCGTCCCCGACCCCTGATACAGGGAGGCATAAAAGGTTTCAAATTCTTGTAAGATGCGTTTAGGGTTAATGGTCGTGGTCCCATCCCTGGTCTTAATTTTAGGTAGAGCAAACGTTCGGAATTTTGGCGAGAGTTTAGTAGCTAACATCGTGTTTATTTTGTTCCTATGTAAATAAAATCTTGCGTTAGACCAATTTAACGACCGTTCCGCCCTAACTGTCAATGCTAAATTTAAAGCTAGTCGAGCGGCATCAAGCTGTGGGGCCTGAACCGTCGTCTGGTCTTTCTTATGTTGTTTGCGCAGGGCTATGAAATCTTTCTCAAGCTTCATTACCTCCGCGGACTTTTCCTTTTTCCGTTTAGAGGCTATCTGAATGATCTTACCACGGATGGTAGCTTTGTGGGCGGCCCACAATATCTCAGCCGAGATCCCTTTTACGTCATTCAACCCAAAATATTCCTTGATGGCCCCTTCAATCTCTAAGACCACAGTTGGGTCATGAAGTAAGGTTTCGTTCAATTTCCAGTGGGATTTGTGGGATTCTGAGTTTTGAGTTTGTAATGAGCAAACCACCATTGAGTGGTCCGACAGGGCTGTATCTGTAATATTAGCTTTAGTAATCGAGGGGATATGTCTGGCAGATATAAATATATGGTCAATCCTGGAGTATGATTGATGCGGGTGCGAATAGTGGGAGTAATCCTTTTTATTTGGGTTAAGTTCCCTCCATATGTCTACAAGGTTATGCTGATATATAAATGTTGCTATGTGCGAGCTGACTCTTGTTGGGCGGGTCAGTGTAGCAGCTAGAGGTTTAGATTTGTCCAGGCTTTGGTCAAATGCAATATTGGAGTCTCCTCCACACACTATCATTCCCTCTAACAAAGGTTCCAAGGTATCAAACATAGTTTGAAAAAATTCGGTCTGTCCTCTGTTGGGAGCATAGTATGAAATAAATGACACTACAAGGTCATCCAGTTCACCTTTGACCAGCAGGAACCTACCATTTGGATCCCTATGTATCAGAAGAGGGTTAAATTTGCAAGTTTTCGCGAAAAGGATTGCCACCCCTCTCGTTTTGTCCTCGGCGTTAGCCAGAAAAAATTGTGGATACTGCGCGTGCAAAAAGGAGGGCGTATAAGTGGCCGGAAAATGGGTTTCCTGCAAAAGGACAACTGACATCCTCTGGGAGTGGTATGATTGAAACACCTTCCTTCTCTTAACGGGTGAGTTCAAACCCTGAACATTGTGTGAAGCAACTCTAACCACGCTTGGCAAGGCCGAGTTATGTGATGTAGTCATTGTGAGAGCAGAATGAATGTAATTTGGAACTTACCCCGTTGATAGGGAGGCATGGGAGACAGCGATACGGACTAGGATCGGGACCAAGGCCTGAAGTACTGTAGGCGGGATGACGTAAACACAAACTGGCAATCAAGAAAAACAGATTAGTGAGAGCAAGAACAAGAAAGCAAACAAAAAAAGAGATAATGCATTTCAAAATATAAAGTATTTCCATACAACGAACGTGGAAGGGATAAAAATCCATTCCACCTTCGTCAGTAGAACCAATGGCGTAGCCCTTAACACGGGCTACAGGACCAAACCCTGACAGCGATATAATCACCGTCCAGGAATGGTCTGAGGCGCGAGGCATCTGCCTCAGCCCCTATCAACCCTTAGAGTAATAAAGGAAGTAATAGCGTGTCAAGCAATACTCTAAGTGTATACTATCGCATTTCATGTAAAAACTATACGGATCACGGTCAGTACGAGGAGCATGAAAAGAAAAAAAAACAGAATCAAGAATTTGTAGGGGGGTTACATGAGTCCCCAGCCACGGATAGGAGACCCAGTACTGTTATACCTAAAAGGTATAAGACCCCAAAAAAATACACCAAAAGGAGAGAAAAAACGAAAAAGTAAGCAAGACTGATATAATGACTAGTTCAAGTCTTTGCGGCATCTTTGGTGCGTCTGCTTTTGCTCGTGTGCCATGTGGGGGATAAGGGACTAGCCGGGGTGGAACGCTTGGATGAACCTGGTGGTAAATTTGATGTGTCCATTGCTGAGTCCAGCGAGAGCAGCTTTAAAGCGAGCAGAATTTTTTCTCCCTCAGATAGTGTGGCAAAGGCGTGAGTTTTGCCTTTGTAAGCGAATTTTAAGGCGAACGGTAATCCCCACCAGTATTTGATGTCCTTCTGGGACAGAATCAGCAATAGAGGTTTCAGCGATCTGCGTCTTTGTATGGTTGCGGCGGAGATGTCTGCAAAAATTTGAATGTCCTGACCCAGGAATGATATGCGGGGTTGCTGACGGGAGGTCCTCATGACCTCCTCCTTCACTGAGTAGTAATGGGGTTTTACTATGATATCCCTGGGTGATCCATCCTTCCTCAGGGGACCCAGGGACCTATGAGCCCTGTCCAGCTCCAGCTTGTGAGATGCAATAGAGGGAATCATGCTTTTGATGAGGTCCTGAATAGCTTTAGGGACATCTGTAACGGACTCAGGGAGACCCCTCACCCTAAAATTGTCCCTTCTGGAACGGTTCTCGAGGTCGTCAATTCTATTTAGGGCCACGTCCAGTTGCTCCTGAAGTGATTGTATTTGATCGGTGTTCTAATTAGTTCTGGAGATAGTGATGTCCAATTTATTTTCTATAATCTCCATCCTGGAGCCCAGATTCTGGAAGTCAGCATGTATTTCCTTAGTAATATTAACTGCTGTTTGGGCCAGACCTCGCTCCAATAGTTCAGAGAACTTCAAAAAGAGCTCCCCTGCATTCTAAGGTATCTCAAATTCTGAGTGACCTGCAGCCATAGAGACTGGTAAAGCATGTGCTACCCCCTGTGCAGGGCCTGTATAGTGGACCAGTGGGGAGTCTGACTGGATTCCTGAGGCGGCTGATATTGGTGACAGGGAGCCTGGTGAGCCTTGGACCGGCATAGGAGGAAAGTTTAGAGTGGCTGGGGCGATCACTTGCCTCAATTCAGCGCTTCCCCCTGTGTGAGGTAACTGTGGCTGAGGCGCGGCCGCCATCTTGGATTCGGCCTGAGTTTCCAGCGCTGTGTAACTCGTCCCCAGGCCCCTCCGGACCGCGCTGCTGTACATGGGGGGCCCGACCGGGCATTCCCCTATCGAATCCTACCCTCGGGGAGCATGGCACCGCCGTGAATCCGGTGCTAGGGCCGATGTGGGGCTGAGGCAGAGCGGAGCTCCTGGCTTACGCGCCCATCTTGGACGCCTCCGCGCATGCGCCTCATCTTGTTCGGGGTTTATACCTCTCCCAGGCTCCTCTCTTATACGTTCAGGGATCTCTGATCCAGTTCAGGTGTTGTTCCTCTCTCCCAGGTCAATTTAAGCTCACCTGAGCAGACAGCCTTTGCTCTGCCTGGGAAACACAGATGGTGCTGATCTGTGAGAGACAGCAAAGAGGTTAGGCTAGGTTTTTGTTTAACTATTTTTTTGTTCTGTTTGTTTTTCTGCACACTGTACAGCACCTGTAAATAGGGATGAGCTGGTCGTTCGACTCGAACATCGTCTGTTCGTATGTTCGTCAAATTTCGAACAAAACGGGACGTTCGCGCCAAATTCGAGTGAGGCGCGTCGGGCCATAATTCACTGCGGCGTTGCGCGCTGATGATTGGTCAAGCATGCACCATGACCCTGCATGCTTGGCCAATCACAGCGCCCAAAAAACGAAGAACCTTAATTGGCCAAAGCCAGGGTGGCTTTGGCCAATTATGGCTCAGGGGGTTTAGTACACGCCCCACACTATATAAGGCCGCCTGTAAGTCGGCCTCGTGTAGTGTGTTCCGGCTTTGTTAAAGAGAAGTCAGTCAGACAGTTAGAGAGAGAGATAGAGACACAGTGTCTTTTCTACCAGATAGATACAGTAGATAGAGCATGAAGACTAGTGAGTTTAGTTAAATTTGCAGTGTGTAGAGGATATATATACATCCTAGCGTTGTACATATATTTATACACTGTATAGCTTAGCTAGATCAGCTATTCCTATTGTTAGGCAGTAGATTGTGCTAGATGCAGCGCTCTAACGTGTTGTATTGCCTGCATAGTGTTTAGTTTACACCTAAACATAGTACTCAGTGTTAGTGGACGTGTGCTATTTAATTGCACACATACACGCAGTTGCTGTTACTGTACGTGTGCTATTTGCACATAAACGCAGTCGCTGTTAATGCACGTGGGCTATTTAATTGCACATGAACGCAGTCGCTCTTACTGCACGTGTGCTGTTTAGCCCATGAACACAGTCGCTGTTAGTGCACGTTTGCTGTGTTTTTGCCCATAAACACAGTCGATCTTACTGCACGTTTGCTGTGTTTTTGCCCATAAACGCAGTCGATCTTACTGCACGTTTGCTGTGGTTTTGCCCATGAACACAGTCGATCTTACTGCACGTTTGCTGTGTTTTTGCCCATAAACACAGTTGATCTTATTGCACGTTTGCTGTGTGTTTGCCCATAAACACAGTTGATCTTACTGCACGTTTGCTGTGTGTTTGCCCATAAACGCAGTCGATCTTACTGCACGTTTGCTGTGGTTTTGCCCATAAACGCAGTCGATCTTACTGCACGTTTGCTGTGGTTTTGCCCATAAACGCAGTCGATCTTACTGTATGTTTGCTGTGTTTTTGCCCATAAACACAGTCGATCTTACTGCACGTTTGCTGTGTTTTTGCCCATAAACACAGTCCATCTTATTGCACGTTTGCTGTGTGTTTGCCCATAAACGCAGTCGATCTTACTGCACGTTTGCTGTGTTTTTGCCCATAAACGCAGTTGATCTTACTGCACGTTTGCAGTGTTTTTGCCCATAAATGCAGTTGCTCTTACTGGACAGGTGCTGTTTATTTCTGATTTTGTCCTGAGCAGGCTATTAAAGCGGATCTCCCATGCAATTACGTTTTTTTTTTTTTTAGTCTAGTTACATAGCTAATTGCAGGGCTTAAATAAACGTACTTCTCTCCACTCTAACGTCCGCTCCGCTCCCTTTGTGTGCTGAAGAAAAACGTATATTCCTTCCGTTGTCATTTGTAGTGTGGGCATTAGATACGGGCAGGGACTTCCTGGTTGCGGTGATGCTGTGTTCCCAGCATCCACCGCTCGATCTCGCGCATGCGCACACGCAGCGCGGACCATGGGCGTCAGTGTCTGTGTTGCCATAGCAATGGCAGGCGTGGATCGTCCTGGTCCCCGAAATCATGTTTCGTCTAGGCCAGAATAGGACAACAAGGGAGCTATGAAACAAGCTCCCAGAAGACACAGCGCGGGACAGGAAATAAGAATAACCCGAGGGAAAACCCGAAGGCTCCAGACCGGAAGGCAAACGAAGAACTCAGGTAATGTACATATTTATTAAACTTAAATATCCATTTCGGCATTGTTTTTTAGCATTAGAAATATTACAAATGACTTAAAAATCGGGTGGAGCTCCGCTTTAAAATGTCTGGAAGGACAACAAAGAAAGGCAGAGAGTCACGAGGGCAAGCAGGCTCTGCATCTAGAGGCAACGCTGGTGGTGGACACGGTGCATCCTCTTCAGGACGTGGTCGTCTGACACGCTCGTCCTTTTCGGGAGCTGGCCGTGTTGAGCCTCAACATGCAGAGAAATTAGTAGAGTGGATGACCAAGCCGTCCTCATCCTCCTCATCCTCTCTCACCCAGGCTGAGCTTAGTTTATCTGGCAAAGCAGCTGCCAAGGCGTCCTCTTCCTTCTGCACAATGGCATCACACAATCCTTCCCTAGTCCCACCATGTCCTCCTGAGGAGTCCCCCGAATTGTTTCAACACAGTGTTGGGTACATGCTACATGAAGATGCGCAGCGTTTTGAAGGCTCCGATGACGGAACACAGATAGAGGAAGGCATTGATGTGAGCCCAGAGAACGGGTGCCCGAGAGGGACAGCAATCTGGCAGTTATGTTCCCCCCCAGCTGCAGCATACTGCCAGGTTTTCGACAGTGATGAGGAGGGAGGGGATGATGAGGTCACTGACTCTACCTGGGTGCCTGATAGGAGAGAGGAGGAGGAAGAGGAGGAGGAGGAGGAGGAATAGGCACAGGCACATCTCCAAAGAGGCAGGATGCCCTCCAGGGGACAGCTTAAGGGCAGCACACCAACTGCATTACATCGCAGAGCTACGCCTGTGCAGGGCGCTGCTGCGTCTCAACGGTACTGCAAAAGTTCTTTGGTGTGGGCCTTTTTTGAGACATGTGCATCAGATCGCCCCGTTGCTATTTGCAACATATGCCTCAAGCGTATCTCGCGTGGCCAAAACATCACCCGCTTGGGCACCACATGCTTGACCAGACATATGTCGACCTGCCATGCAGTTCGTTGGCAAGCATACCAGAAAGACAAAGAACAAAGCGGACCTCCCCTTGCCCCTCATCAGCTGGGAGCTCCAACCCCACAAGACCCTCAGTCCTCTCTGAAGCCTGCACTGATAGGACTGAAGGTGTAGAAATAGGTGTGTCACAACCTAGTAGTACATGCGGAAAATCTACTGATGGTAGCAGACAAATTTCCCTGCCCCAGCTGCTGCAGCGCCAAAAGAAGTACTCTCCCAGCCATCCACATGCCCAGCGATTGAATGCTAGCTTAGCAAAATTACTAGCACTTCAACTGCTACCTTTTCAGTTGGTAGATTCTGCCCCCTTCCGTGAGTTTGTACAATGTGCGGTACCTCAGTGGCAAGTACCCAAACGCCACTTTTTCTCACAGAAGGCGATTCCCGCTCTCTACCGGCATGTGGAAGGCAATGTCCATGCCTCGCTGGACAGGGCGGTCAGTGGTAAGGTGCATCTTACCGCTGACTCATGGTCCAGAAGGCATGGACAGGGACGTTACCTCTCTTTCACGGCGCATTGGGTGACTCTGCTGGCAGCTGGGAAGGACGCAGGGCAAGGTACAGTAGTGTTGGAGGTTGTTCCGCCACCACGCCTCCAAAACACTACTACTGGTTGTGACACGCCTCTCTCCTCCACCCCCTCCTCTTCTTCTTCCTCTGTGACCTCTTCCTGTGCTGATGTTTCCTCTGAACCAGCCGTGCTCCTTTGGCGTACGAGGGGCTACGCAGGAATGCAGGCTAAGAGATGTCATGCGGTGCTAGAGCTGGTGTGCTTGGGAGACAGGAGCCACACTGGGGTGGTTGACGCCATTCCAGCTTAAGCCAGGAATGGTGGTTAGCGACAATGGCACCAACCTTCTCTCTGCCCTGCGACAGGGAAAACTGACCCATGTGCCCTGTTTTGCTCATGTTCTCAATTTGGTGGTGCAGCGGTTCTTGGGCAGGTACCCGGGCTTACAGGATGTCCTGAAGCAGGCCAGGAAAGTCTGTGTGCATTTCCGAAGGTCATACAATGCCACTGCTCGGCTGACAGACCTCCAAAGGAAATACAACCTGCCCAAGAACCGCCTAATCTGTGACATGCCCACCAGATGGAACTCTACATTGGCCATGCTGCAGCGGCTGCACACGCAAGACGAGGGCCATCAATGAGTACCTGTGCCAATATGGCAGCAGAACTGGGTCAGGGGAGCTTGTTTTTTTCCCCACGCCAGTGGGCCTTGATCAGGGATGTATGCACTGTCCTGTCACCATTTGAGGAGGCCACGAGGATGGTGAGCAGTGACAGTGCATGCATCAGTGAGACTGTCCCTTTTATTCACCTGTTGGAGCACACTCTACGTGGAATAATGGACAGGGCCCTTGAGGCAGAACAGAGGGAGGAAGAGGAGGACTTCCTTACCTCTCAAGGCCCCCTTTATCCAGACAGTGGTCCTGCATGCCCGCCTACCACACAGGAAGAGGATGAGGAGGACGAGGTGGAGGAGGAGGAGGAGGAGGATTGTATCAGCAGCATGGAGGTGGAGCCTAGCATTCAGCAGCAGCAATCTTCAAGGGATCACTTACAGTTCCAAGGAACCCATGGACTTTTACGTGGCTGGGATGAGGTGGCTGCGGATCCTGTCGTCCTCAGTGACCCAGAGGACTGTGCCCCGAATGCCTCAGCAAACCTACGCTGCATAGCCTCCCTGATCCTGCAAAGCCTGCGTAAGGATCCTCGTGTTCGTGGTATCAAGGAGAGAGATCATTACTGGCTGGCAACTCTCCTTGATCCACGTTACAAGAGTAAGGTTGTGGAGCTTATCTTGCCGTCGCAGAGGGAGCAGAAGATAAAACATCTTCGGGAGGCCTTGCAGAAGGCTCTGTGCAACGCGTTCCCAGAACCTGGGGGATTACCAAATCCTGTTCCTGGACAACGTGTTGCTGAGGCTTCGGTGAGTCACAGAAGGAGCGGTGGAGAAGGTGGCCGTCTGACCGATGCGTTCAGACAATTTTTTCGTCCGCAGCCCCAAGGAATGACCGTTCCAGCAACCATTGCCAGCGTTTGATTTACATGGTGCGTGAATACCTAGGGGCAAGATCAGACTTGGACACCTTCCCCACCAAAAACCCTCTGGCATACTGGGTCTTGAGGATGGATCACTGGCCAGAGCTTGCACAGTACGCTATTGAGCTACTGGCTTGCCCTGCATCCAGCGTTCTTTCAGAACACACATTCAGTGCTGCTGGAGGCTTTGTGACCGATCACAAGGTGCGCCTCTCCACCGACTCTGTTGATCGACTGACCTTCATAAAAATGAATCAGGCTTGGATCAACACCAGCTACCAAGCACCTGATGCAGATGTAACTGAATATTTTTTTTAAAATTACAGATCCCTTGGAGACTGCCTATGCTGATGCTGAGTGACTGTCCTGTTATGCTGCTGACTGAATATCTTTCCTCCTCACTGATCTTGCTGATAGCTAGTAAGAAAATTTTTGTTGCAGGGCTCCGCCACCAGTGCCTAAGGCCCAATTTTTCTGCCCCTGTTTAACAGGGTCGTCTAATAACAATTTTTAATGCAATACTTTGCATGTGGCTCTTTGCTGCGCTCCAATTACAGTATCTGAGGGGTTGCAGTGTTGTGTTGTGCCTAAGGCCCAATGTTTCTGCCCCTGTTGAACCGGGGCGTCTAATAATTTTTAATGCAATACTTTGCATGTGGCTCTTTGCTGCGCTCCAATTACAGTATCTGTGAGGGGTTGCAGTGTTGCGACACCGCCACCAGTGCCTAAGGCCCAATTTTTCTGCCCCTGTTCTAGTAATTTTCTTTGTTTGATTCTTTTCTAATTTGAGTTCATTCTAGCTTTCTCCTACGTTATCTTAGTGTCATGTTTATTTTCCTTTACTAAATACTCATCATTGTCAATGTAAACACCACAAATCTAGATTTGTTCTTTTAGGCAGCATTGATATAATAAAAAGCCAGACATTGTTGAGTATCCAAAAATATTTATTGTATCACACTTAAAATGTGTAAATTTCATTTTTTTAATCTGGGCCAGATTCAGAAAGAATTACGTTGCGCAGCGGCGACGTAATGTATCCCATTTACGTTACACCGCCGCAGGTTTACAGCGTAAGTGCCTGATTCACAAAGCACTTACCTGTAAACTTGCGGCGGTGTAACGTAAATCCGCTCGGCGCAAGCCCGCCTAATTCAAATGGGGCGGGCACCATTTAAATTTGGCGCGTTCCCGTGCCGAGCGTACTGCGCATGCTCTGTCCGTCAAATTACCTGACGTGCATTGCGGTAAATGAGGTCGCAAGGACGTCATTGGTTTGACGTTAATGTAAATGGCGTCCAGCGCCATTCACGGACGACTTACGCAAACGACGTGAAGTTTAAAATTTCGACGCGGGAACGACGGCCATACTTAACATTGCTTAGACCACCTAGGAGGCAGCCTTAACTTTACGACGCATATCGCTACGGAAACTACGTAAATTTAGATCGACGGGCATCGCGAACGTTCGTGAATCGCCGTAACTAGTCATTTGCATATTCTACGCCGACCGCAATGGCTTTGCCACCTAGCGGCCGGCCTAGAATTGCAGCCTAAGATCCGACGGTGTAACACAAGTTACACCTGTCGGATCTTAGGGCTATCTATGCGTAACTGATTCTATGAATCAGTCGCATAGATACGACTATCGTATCTCAGAGATACGACGGCGTATCAGGAGATACGCCGTCGTATCTCTTCTCTGAATCTGGCCCTATATTTTTGCTTTTAAATACTTGTCTATATCTTTTTTTTTTATTTTTTTTTTAAACCCTCCCCAGAACATCAATAAGATTCTTGAGGTTTTGGTCCACCTTTCTGTTGTTCTTTAGGATCTTCGAGGGTGATGTTTGTGTCCTCTATTTGTGCCCTGCAGGACATTATCTCCCCAATTAGCACCTGGGCACTGTAGGTGTCTAAGCCGCCACCAACAGCTCGTACACCTGAAATTTGGGAAAAAAACATGTATTAAAATTATGCAGGCCTACATGCATTACCTGAAGCTGTGCTGTATGACACTGACCTGATGTGGTGGCATTTTGCACTTCCTGCCCATCCGGCGAGGGTGGGGCTTGGCACTGTGTGGGGTTGGTCGGCTCCACTTCTGCAGCTTGATTGCGGCCTATGAGATTGTAAAAAAAGGGATAGATGAATCAAAAAGATTAGAGGCCTGAAAGAGGAATATCAATCATTCTTTTTAAAAAGTGTGGTACAATTGTCTGTTTTTACAATCCTTCTAAGCTTAACACAGGATTTTATCCATTACCAAAGCTGCTGCATTTCTCTATCTTTGGCCAAGTTTCATACATGGAAAAACAACAAGTATACACTGGACCAACACTTGTGCCGATCCTGACCTCCCTGGGGCCCGAAGCAAAATGACATGGCACATTAAAAATGAGAAGCGGGGGGCACTGACGACAGTGACATGTCACATTAAAAAAAGTGGGGAGAGGGGGTGTTCTGCTGTCGGAAATGACATCTTACATTAAATTGAGAAGCAAGGGGTGCTGACTTCTTGCCTCTTCTCCCATGCAGCCAGCGAGTTGAGAAGCAGGGTGAGGGGGCGAAAATTACTTCTTACTAGGCAGGGCCTCTAGTTATTTGGGGGCCCTTTGCAGCTTTGTGGGGCCCTAAGCGGCTTGCATAGCGAGCCTATAGGGCGGATCGGCCATGCCAACCATTGTGCTACTGAGTCCATATGTGTAATCAACTGCTGTGCTGAGCATACTCTCCTTTTACTGTATATTGACTTAAGTTGGATTATTTAAATCTAGTTAATAACACATCTACATTAAATAAAAAATTGGTCTCACATAAAAAGATCTTAAATAGAATGAACAATCAATTATTATGCCCACAAACATGAACCTTGAAACATCTATTCTTGGACTGTATATATACACAACCTGAAAGAAAAAGCACATGACGCAAAATAAAAACAAATATTCAGAGTACACATGAAAATTACTTGCGTCTTCTGAGGACTCTTCGAATTCTCTCCAGCTGCTCCGGCTCTCGTAGTTTCAAATCAGACCATCTCTTGCGCAACTGCTCCCTGGACCTCTGCACCCCGAATTTTGCATAGAGAGTCCTCCGTACCTTCTCCATGATCTGGGCCTTGAGTTTATTGGGGTTCTTGTAAGGCCCTTTTTTGCCGTCGTAGTCCTTCTTTTTAAGAACAGCCACCATCTCGTTGAAGCTCATGTTGGTGGCTTTGTACCTCCTGCTCCTCCTGGTGTGTGCCTGGCCTCTCTCCTGCCTGGTTGCAGCTTGCTGTCTCTCCTCCATCATTTCTTCAGACTCTTGCATTGACCGACTGAAAAGGGGTGTGTCAATCACTAGAACGATCGTCATGGGCGTGGAAACGTGTGGAGCTTCTCACATGCGGATATTGCGTGAATGAGAACGTCGTTCACAGTCGGTAGAAAACGTCGGAAAAACGATCGTGCAATACGACGATACGAAACTTGATTTTTGGACTTTATGATCAGTGGATGAGTTTGTGGGTTAGATATGGGGAGAAAGCTAAGGCTTGACTGACATTAGTTTTTTTTTGCTAAATTTTTACTTGCAGAAATAATGGAGGCTTTCAGAGAACAGGAGTTCTTCACAGAATTTGTTCAAAGGAGGCCCCGGATGGCAACCCCCCTTTTCGCTAGAATTTTTCTTTCCCAAAAAAATAATTCATTGAACCAAGATCTGGCATTGTAATGGCCCCCCCCACCCCTAAAATAATCGACATATTGTTGCCACACAGCACATGCACTTTGGGGGGCCAAGCCTGTATGGACAGTCTCACGGGCCACCACCACTGGAACATCAGTGGCCTCATCAGGCACAAGTGTCATGTAGTTTGTTGAGGGTCATAATTGTGCAATATGCAGGAGCAAAGTATGACATGGTTCTGATTCTACTTAAGAAACCTACAGTCCTTATCTTGTTTGCAACGCCTGTATACTGCTGTTCAAAGTATATAGGGCCAAAAGGTCTTGTCAGGGCCGATCCTTGCTATAGGCTCACTATGCAAGCCGCTTAGGGCCCCGCAAAGCTGCGAAGGGCCCCCCAAATTACTTGAGGCCCCCCCTGGTGAGAAGTCATTTTCGCCCCCTCACCCGGCTTCTAAACACCCAGCTGAGTAATTTCCGACAGCAGAACACCCCCTCCCCCCGCTTCTCAACTTTCTTTAATGTCACATGTCACTGTCGTCAGGGCCCCCCCGCTTCTCATTTTTAATGTGCCATGTAATTTTGCTTAGGGCCCCAGGGAGGTCAGGATCGGCACTGGGTCTTGTAATGACCTGGGGGGGAGTGGTGGCGGGGAAACTCATGATATTTTTTTCAATTATTTTTATCCATATTGCAGGGACCAAACATTACATTAAAGCCGCAGGCAGTATTAAATTACTTTTTTCTGAGAGTAATCTCATGTTGTGCAGGGACATTTCTAAACACGTGCCACTACTATAGACACCCAGCAGGTACCATATTTAAAGGAAATTTTTTTCACTTTAAGCATCATTAAAATCGCTGATCAAGAAAAAACTACAGTTTTTAAAACTTTTTTTTGCCATTGATACATGGTCCCTGGGGCAAGACCCGGGTTCTCAAAGATGTTTTCCAACAATAACTTGCATATTGGGCTTTAAAATGAGCACTTTTGAATTCGAACGTTCGAGTCCCATAGACTTCAATGGGGTTCTAAATGTTTGCGCGAACGATCGGTCTGTTTGAAAGTTCTGGTGCGGGTATGTTCGGCTCATCCCTACCTGTAAATAGACTTTGTATATAACACCAATAAACACCCCACTGTTTTTCACTTATCCCATGGACTTGGTATCTGTGCCTGCTCATCCCAGGGAGCTTTTGCACCTGCTACCTATCCCCCAGGTTACAACATAGGAATATATTAATCCCATTTCTCATATGAATATGCATATAATTATTTTTTTACATGTGGATTATGGGTGGAATATTGTAGTTAAACATACATAGGAATATATTAAACCGATTTCTGATATGAATATGCACATAATTATTTTTCTACATCGGGATTATAGGTGGAATATTGTTTATAAATATACATAGGAACCCATTAAACCCATTTCTGATAATATGCATATAATTATTTTTCTACATGGGGATTATGGGTGGAATATTGTTTATAAATATACATAGGAACACATTAAACCCATTTCTGATATGAATATGCATATAATTATTTTCTACATGGTGATTATGGGTGGAATATTGTAGTTAAAAATACATAGGAATATATTAAAACGATTTCTGAAATGAATATGCATATAATTATTTTTCTACATTGGGATTATGGGTGGAATATTGTTTATAAATATACATAGTGTAAGGGGTTAGCTCGGTAGCGGGGGTGTGTGACCCCCTGGATGGGTTCACTACACACGGAACGATACAGAGAAACAGCCGAAGACGGTTGAAAACAAAGAATTTGGTTTATTCTTCCATCTTGCTGGAAACAAGTGCAAGCATCCAAACAGCATAAACAAAATAAAACATAAAATAAACCCTGGCCACTTGGGGCGTCTACCTTCACCACACAGGAACCTATCTATGGAGTCTGGCACAGCCTACTGTTGGGCAAACACTGCTGGTCCTACAGCAGAAAAACAAATGGTCTTTTTGATTTATTTTCACACAGAAAAATCAACAGCACCTCACCTCTTCAGAAGTATTTCTGCTCACTGCTCTCTTTCACTCAAAAAAGCCTCAGGATGCAGCAATCAGTAGTAATCCTCTGGATTACTTATAGAGGCCTTAATTGCCTCATTCTGCACAGCTGAAGTTTTTCCACGCCCTTAAATCTTTCTGGCTGCTTCTGCAGCCGACACCTGATAATAATTGGTATATTGTCTAAACAAGGCATAAATGTATCTCCCGTCTGTGACCACACCCACAGATTTACCTGACTTCCTGTCACATACCCCCCCTCTTGTTTCAACCCTAGGGTTGGGACACAGGTTGCCAGGCAGGCATGTACTCTGGACAACACATCTACATTCCCCATTTTAGCACCGGGGCAATGCGTTACCACAAAACTAAACTCCTGGAGGGCCAGGAACCACCTATTTATTCTCCTATTGGTCTCTTTGTTCTGTGCCATCCACTTCAATGGGGCATGATTCGTCACCAGTTCAAACTGTCTACCCACAAGGTAGTACCGGAGAGAATCCAAAGCCCATTTCACCACCAAACACTCTTTCTCAATGGTGGCATAATTCTCCTCATGGGCCTTCAACTTTCGGCTGAGGTACATAACAGGGTGTTCCTCCCCCTTGATAATCTGGGACAGTCCAGCTTCTAACCCCACATTTGTCGCATCTGTCTGAACCACAAAGTCCCGTGAAAAATCAGGCGAATTTAAAACTGTCTGACTACATAAAGCCTGTTTTAAAGCCTGAAATACTGTTTCTGCTTCGGGAGTCCATTTGGTCATGACAGACTCCTTCCCTTTAGTCAAATTGGTCAGGGGAGTAGCCTGTGAGGCAAAATGGGGGATAAAGTGGCGATAATACCCCACGATCCCCAAAAATGCACGAACCTGTTTCTTGTTGGTGGGACGTGGCCAATCCTGAATAGCCTCAACTTTGTTCATTTGGGGCTTGATTAGACCTCTTCCAATGGTATACCCCAGATACTTCTTCTTCTAGTTCAAGGGTACATTTTTTTGGATTGGCTGTAAACCCGGCTTTCCAGATGGAATCCAACACAGCCTGAACTTTTGGCAAGTGTGATTCCCAATCCTCACTGTGGATGACAACGTCATCGAGGTATGCAGCAGCATAGGCTCGATGAGGCCGAAGGGTCTTATCCATGGTGCGTTGAAATGTGGCGGGAGCATTCTGTAACCCAAAAGGCATCCTCCGATATTGGAAAGATCCATCTGGAGTTACAAATGCTGTTTTTTCCCTGGCCGACTCCGAGAGAGGAATTTGCCAATAACCCAAATAACATTTGTTTTAAGGTTTTATTAAACCTTTCCACTAACCTGTCTGTTTGAGGGTGATATACTGATGTACGTAATTGGGTCACTTTCAGGAGTTTACAAAGTTCTTTGGTCACGCTAGACATAAACGGGATGCCCTGGTCAGTTAGGACTTCCTTAGGAAGACCCACATGGCTGAAAACCTGAAATAACTCTTTGGCAATGGTTTTAGCAGAGGTGTTTCGGAGAGGAATCGCTTCTGGGTAACGGGTGGCATAGTCCATTATTACCAAGATATGCGGGTGCCCTCTAGTGGACTTCAGTAAGGGGCCAACCAAGTCCATGGCGATCCTCTCAAAAGGGACCTTGATAATGGGCAGGGGTACCAACGGACTGCGGAAATGTGGCATGGGTGCAGTAATCTGACACACTGGACAGGACAATCAGTACAATTCCACTTCCTTAGTGATCACAGGCCAATAAAACCTCTGGGTGATCCTCTCCCGGGTTTTTTCTGCTCCCAAATGTCCCCCAAGAATGTGCCCATGGGCCAGTTCCAAAACCATCTTGCGCTACGGTTTAGGCACTACCAGTTGCTCAATGGTGTCCTCTATCCTCTGTGACACTCGATATAACAGGTCCCTTTCAATAATGAAGTAAGGGAGGGCAACCCTCTCTTCAGGGTTAACTAACTCCCCATCTATCTTCACTACATTCTCCCGGGCTCTTAGCAATGTGGGGTCCCTCAATTGCTCAGTGACAACATTTTCTCTGTGCACCTTGAGGTCATCAAACCCTATCGGCCGCTGTTCCTCTTCTGAGGTAGCAGGCTCCTCCCTAGGAACTGGTGTTTCCTCTGCTAAGACTGAAAATGGAAACTCAGGACAATCCTCAGTTAGAGGTTTCCGGAGTAGATGTTTCAGGCTCAGAAGAACCACCTACTGGGGAATCTGGGCAGTCCCAGAGTTCCCAGAATTTTGAGGAAATCCCTTCCCACAATGGCGTCATGTGGCAATTTGGGAACTAAACCCACCTGGTGACACAAGTTACCGAGGGAGGTTTCAAAGGAAACCGTAGTCACCGGATATTCTCGAGTGTCCCCATGTACACAAACTACAGCCATTTTCCTAGGATGTAAGGTTTTTCCCACTACTAGATCACTTTTCACTAAGGTGACCAGGCTACCTGAATCCAACAATACTACAACATCTTTACCCGCTAAGCACATTCTATATAAAGGTTTCTCATTTCCCTTTACTGCAGTGAATGTGGTTGCAAAAAGGGACTGTCATCTCTCTGTGAGAAAGTCACACTGCATGGGTTCATCACCCGCTGGGCAAACCGCTGCTACATGTCCCTCTTCCCGGCAACGGTAACAAATCAACCTTCTGGTCCTCTCCTGTGGGATGGGTCTTCCAGGCCAAACATTAACAGTAGTCCCGATAATTCCTCTAGTTGCTCCTTGGTCCTTCTCTCCACCCCCATCACTTGATGCAGTCTTACCTATTTTGGTCCGGACAGAGTTTATGGCTGCAACCATTTCTTAGCCAAATGGATGAGGTCATACATCTGTGACCGAGGTGGCTTCCTCAGCTGATAACTTCAATTGTGGACCCGCTGAGCACGGACATCCAGGGTTACACCAAAACGTGCCAATATTTCCTATTTTAACCGATCATAGTTTTTTGCGTCTGCCAGCTCCAAATCAAAATATGCCTTTATTGTTTATAAATATACATAGGAACCTATTAAACCTATTTATTTTATGAATATGCATATAATTATTTTTCTACATGGGGATTATGGGTGGAATATTGTTTCTAAATATACATAGAAATATATTAAACCCATTTCTGATAAGAATATGAATATAATTATTTTTCTACATGGGGATTATGGGTGGAATATTGTTTATAAAAATACATAGGAACCCATTTCACCCATTTCTGATATGAATATGCATATAATTATTTTTCTACATGGGGATTATGTGTGGAATATTGTTTAGACCACATCAGTGATATAGGACTTTGTGGTGTGTCGTGTCAGGGATAGGTGAGCTAATGATTCAATATAGAACGTTGTATAGAAAAAGTAACAATTTATTATAAATATATGAAAATAAAACACAATGAATAAAATCACTTGTTGCCCTGTTACAGAAGAGATGCTAATAGTGATTAGATGAACTTGATGCTAGTCGCCAACATGTTTCGCAAGAAAATGCGTCTTCTGGGCGCCGCATTCATCTAAATTACATCCTCATCTATTAATAGTCTTTGCAGACTTTGTCAGCAAAGACACATGAGGCCTAAATTAGGGGAGATGGACAAAACCATAGGGCAGAGGCTCGCCTGAGCTGCAACTAAGGCCCCCTGCGGGAGTCAGACCCGCAAAGTTTAGAGTAAAGCTGTTTCCCCCTGGTGGTATTCAGATAACGATAGGTGGTATAATGAAATCTATAATGATAATGATGAAAACTGGTAAGAATTGTATATGTGTATATATATGGATATTGACGCATATATATAAATATAGAATAGGATTGCTGGTGTTAATCAGCAAAAAACCTATACACGATGTTCAATAAGTGTGCAATTGTTATCTCATTGTTGACTTGCAACAAGGGATAAAAAGAGCAAAAAAACAAAAATTATATATACATATTACCTACCTAGTATTGCATATTAAACCGTATATACTCTAGCCAGGGGCAAGTAATGAAAGCGGGACCGTGGGGTAATCAATCCCCAAGGGAACCAAGAAAAACATGTGGGTTTTAATGGTGATAGCAATCCCAGGTCCTGTATATCAATATTCTTATTCAAGTATATTGAGCGTAAAGGCAGGATTAATATCTATAAATGTGTGGAGCTAGATAGGGCAACAGTGTTGAATCACAGAGCAATATAAGTTCAGTATAAAGGGCCAGATCCTCAAAAGAGATACGGCGGAGTAACTGCTGTTACTCCGTCGTATCCCTGGTCCTAACTATGGAACTGATCCACAGACTCAGTTTCCCATAGTTAGGACGAAGATCCGACATGTGTAATTGAATTACACTGTCGGATCTTAAGGGTGCAATTCTAGGCCGGCCGCTAGGTGGCGAGGCCATTGCGGCCGGCGTAGAATATGCAAATGACCAGTTACGGCGATCCACGAACGTTCCGACGGGCCCGTCGCTCTAAATCTACGTTGTTTACGTCGAGTTCCGCCGCGTAAAACTAGGGCTAAGCCCTAGTTCTCTTAAGCCATGTTAAGTATGGCCGTCGTTCCCGCGTCGAATTTTAAATTCTACGTCGTTTGCGTAAGACGTCCGTGAATGGCGCTGGACGCCATTTACGTTAACGTCTAAGCAAATGACGTCGGAGCGACGTCAGTTAGCGCAATGCACGTCGGGTAATTTACCCGACGGAGCATGCGCAGTACGTCCGGCGCGGGAGCGCGCCTAATTTAAATGGGACTCGCCCATTTGAATAGGAACGCCTTGCGCCGGACGGATTTAAGTTACAGCGCCGCAAAATTCCAGGTAAGTGCTTTGTGGATCGGCACCTAACTTGGGAATTTTGCGGCGGAGTAACTTAAATCAGAAAAGTTACGTTGCGCCGCGGCTTTGTGGATAACCCCCATAGGTTTTTTGCTGATTAACACCAGCAATCCTATTCTATATTTATATATATGCGTCAATATCCATATATATACATATACAATTCTTATCAGTTTTCATCATTATCATAGATTTCATTATACCACCTATCGTTATCTGAATACCACCAGGGGGAAACAGCTTCACTCTAAACTCTGCGGGTCTGACTCCCGCAGGGGGCCTTAGTTGCAGCTCAGGCGAGCCTCTGCCCTATGGTTTTGTCCATCTCCCCTAATTTAGGCCTCATGTGTCTTTGCTGACAAAGTCTGCTAGTCTACAGTCGCTGGTGAGCATTTATATATATTTTCATGATATATTAATATAAGTATTAAGGGCTAGATTCACGTAGAGCGGCGCATATTTAGTTCGTCGTAACGCATGTCAGTTACGTTACGGCGGCTGAATTTTGTGACGTAAGTGCCGTATCAAAGTAATAAAGTGATTCAGCGCTGGAAAATAAATAAAACTAAATTGCAAGCCAGCACTGCAGATATTTTCCAAAAAATATCTCAAAGTGAATAAATAAATAAATAGTGCAGTGCAAATACATAAATCTACAAATACAAATAATAACACAAATTGATCAAAATTAATACATAGAGTCCATAAAGTGCAAAGTGATAAAGGTGCTCCAAAAAACTCAATAGTGATATATAGTGCAGAAATCTTCATCAGATCTGTGACCCATAGGACAGGATTATCCTCCACCAAGGCTAATGGATGGCCTCTCACCTCAGCGATTCGACCTGTGGCTAGGTCAAAAAGCAAATAGCATATCCTCCACAAAGTAAATGGCAAGCAGCTTTCATGGGCTCAACTCCAAAACGTCCACCAGATGGAACCAGCAAGCAATAAGCAAGTTTACACTCTCCCATAGATCATTCAAATGGACCGGGAAAAAGTAAAAGACACACTCTAAGTGCTCTCCGCTTAAAAGGTTTAATAATCAAAAACAAAAAGTATAAAAATCACTCACATTATAATGCACTCTAAACCGAGTGCAAAGATGACAGCTTGTACCGCAGCTCAAAAGCCCGGATCGATGCATACAGCGTGTGAAGGTCTCTGTGAGGCAAACGCGGGTGACGTCGACGTAGCTCCTCCCCCTCGTACGCGTTACGTCCCAGTGTGGGCGGGACTTCATCAGCGTGGGGCGGTATCTTGGGTGCGTCTGGCTCCGTCTGCACTTTCTTGGGTGTCCCCTTGGGCTCCGGAACTTTTGAAGTGTCCTTAGCGGAGGGTGAGTCAGTGTGTTCCCCCTGGAGGTTCACGTTGATGTTGTCCGCGCTGGCAGTGTGCTCGATATTATTGGAGTTCCGATTGCAATGAATAGCTTCCACGGCTGCCTTGTGTAGTGTGTTCCAGCTTGTTACAGAGAGCAGATCAGTCAGACAGAGAGAGATAGATAGAGAGATAGAGACACAGTGGGGCAGATTCAGATACAATGGTGCAGATTTGCACCGGCGTGGTGCATCATTTTTAGACTACACCGGTCCAGCGCGGAGCGGCAGTTAGGTGATTCAATAACCTTTTTTTGTCTACGATGCCCCAGCGGGGCGGATGTTAGATGGCGTAAGGCGGGGTAAAGCCAAATGGGAGTCACCATATGCTAATGAAGTGCCGACCGTGGCGCAGGGGTCACGCCGGGGCGCATTTTAGACCGCACATGCTCAGTGACATCCAGGGGTAAATGCCCCAATCTGCACATGCTCAGAACTGCACCCCGGCGTGAGCCCTGAGCTCCGCCGGCCCACTACCAACGCCCAGTCCATAAATCAGCCCAGACTTCCGCCCTACAGGTGCAAATGTACTGAAGCTTTTTTTTTGTAAGCTAGGTAGTTTGCAGTGTGTTGGTCAGTTATGGCTGATGATGAATCAGGTGGGCGAATGACCAACTTCAGCCCTGAGGAGAGGGCTGTGATTATTGAGGGCCTCTCCCAACATGGGGACCGCCTCTATGGGCCACAGAGTGCCTACACTGGCAAGGCTGATAAAGTGAGAATTTTTGCGGAGATCACAACACAGGTGAATGCTTTGGGGGTGGCAGACAGGGAGCCCAAGCATATCCGCAAGAAAATTAATGACTTGCGTCGATTAGTGAAAGAGAAATTGATGTCCAAAAAAAAACATGCCAGTGGAACTGGAGGAGGACCAGCCAAAAAGATCATCCTGACAGCGGAGGACCTTGTTGTGGCCAGGTTCCTGGCTAGGGAGCTGGTGGAGGGCCTGGAGGGCTTTGATTCTGGGGATCAGCCCTTGAGGATAGGTAAGTGTGTTTTATCTTCTTTCGGGTGTGTTGCATGTGTGTGGGGGGGGGGGGGGGCAAGTGTCAAGTGTGTGGGACCACCAACATCTGAATGTTTTGTGTCCTCCACAGATGTGCAGGATGGAGCTGGGCCATCATCGGCTGCAGACCGACCCACCACATCCAGGGTGGAGACTGCCCCTACATATGTGATGGAGGAAGTGGAGGAGGAGCAGGTCATGTTAGAGGAGGAGACTGTTTATTTATTGGTGGAGACCCCCATTGCTGGCCCCTCCCAAACCTCTCCCCTCATTAGACTTAGCCCCTCAGGGCTTGCTATCCCTATCAGGGATTCCCCCTCACGGGACCCCAGCCCCTCAAGGGCCAGCCCCTCACAGGACCCCAGCCCCTCCAGGGCCAGCCCCTCACAGGACCCCAGCCCCTCCAGGGCCAGCCCCTCACAGGACCCCAGCCCCTCAAGGGCCAGCCCCTCACAGGACCCCAGCCCCTCAAGGGCAAGCCCCTCACAGGACCCCATCCCCTTCAGGGCCAGCCCTTCCACCCGGCCTCAATCCGCTCCTGCCCAGAGGAAGGCATTAAAAAAAACAAGGGGAGTCCCTGCAGAGCTGGAGTTAAGTCTTGCAAGGGACCAAAGCAGGCAGACCCGCCACATTGCATTGGGACTCTTGCGGGGGATCTGACCCGGGTCGCAGGTAGCCTGGCATCCTCTGCCGAGAGCCATGCTGCCTGCACTGTGGCATTGAAGGAGGCCGTTATGCAGCAGGCTGGGGACAGTCGGCTCCTAAACGAGAGCCTGCAGGATGTTGTGGGTAACGGGGCAGCCCTTTTGTCCTGTATGGGTGACCTGCAGGACACCACATCCGAGCTGGTTACTGAGGTCCGGAGCCTGGCAGGTGCTGTCAGAGAGGAGGGGAGGCTGACAAGGCGCCAGCAGCGCAGCAATATCACCCGCCGGCTGCGGATGCAGGCTGCCACGAATAGCTACCTCCACCGGCTAGCCGTGCAAGCAGGCAGCTATGGAGAGACTGGGGGAGGTTCCACCACCAGCCCCCCCAGCTCCACCAGCCCCCCCAGCCCCGGCTCGCACCAGGCAACAGCGGCCCAAAACCTTAGGGACAAGAAAGAGCCCACGCAAGGGACGTTGATTTTTTTGGTTTATTTTTTGTGCACTCAGGTTATGAGTCTTATTTATTTTTTTGATACTCAGGTTATGAGTCAATTTAATTTATTTCCCTGCACACGGGGAGTAGTGCAGCTTTCAGTGTGAATGGTGTGTGAATGTGGGGGGGCGACAATCCTGCCTTTAAGGTTTGTCACCCTGAGTCGTTGGGGAGAAGTGATCCCCACGACCCGTGTGAAAGGTGTATGAATGGACAGCAACATAATTGGAGCCTTGGCGCGGCGTTGCTGCTCCCTAGTACCATGGGGGTACTTCGGTCTAATCCAATTCATTGTGGATGTGGGGTGTGTGTGCTAGGGACCACAGTGGTGTGCATGCATGCATTCTCATAGTGCCATGATTAATGTGTGTGTTTAACGAGAAAAGAAGCGTTCCACGAGGCGTGTCCTGACGGCTCTTCCATCAGCAGACGGGATAGCCTCTGGCAGGGGGGGATTATGTGGTTGGGGGCTCAGGTCATCACGTATGTCAATCTCCAGGCCCCTTCTCACTGCGAGGTTGTGCAGCATGCAACATGCCCCGATGATCTGGCACACAAAGTCTGGGGAATACAACAGGGTACCCCCAGACTTATCCAGGCATCGGAAACGGGACTTTAGGAGGCCAAATGTGCGTTCCTCCACTCCACGGGTACGTGCGTGTGCTTCATTGTATCTTCTCTCTCCTGGGGTCTGGGGGTTCCGGAATGGGGTCATCATATGGGGTCCCAGTGCATATGCCGCGTCAACTGGAAGGGAAAAGACAGGAGGATGTTAGTCATGCATGTGCCCCTCGTGATGTCTGCATCATGGGGGGGGACAGTCATACCTGACACCCATGTCACTCACCAACCAGCCAGCTGTTCCGTACACATTCTGTTCAAATTCTGTAGGGATGTTGCTTTGCCGGTAGGTGAAGCTGTCATGGCTGGATCCTGGGTGTTTGGCACGGACGTGCCATATGAGGCATTGGGCATCGGCAATCACCTGTACATTGATGGAATGCCAATGCTTGCGATTGCAGTATATGTGCTCCATGTCACGGGGGGGCTGTAGTGCCACATGGGTGCAATCAATGGCCCCCACAGTGCGTGGGAATCTGTCAATTTGGTAGAAATCTGTCATTGTCTTCAGCCGCTGGACCTCCTGGGTGGGTTTTATGATTTGGTTGGCCATGCGTCTCAGGATTGCAGGGATAACCTGGTGCACACATCTGCTCATGGTGGATTGTGACATCCCAGCCGACAATCCACTTGTTCTTTGAAAAGATCCAGTGGCCAGGAAATGCAGTGTTGCCATGACCTTCACCAGTGGCTGCACTGCATGTACGCGGTGTGTCTTGCTGGTGATGTCATCCTGCAGGGTTCTGGTTATTTCCAGGATGACTTCACGGCTGAATCTGTAGATGCGAAACACCTCCAATTCCCCCATGTCAAAGACGTCAATGCGCGTGCGGAATACTCTCTCCCGTGCCCTCCTACGTGCCCGTCGACGCAATAGTGCAAGGACCACGGCTGCCCCTGGCATGTTGGCACACAGATGTGTTGTCCAGCAAGTGTTGTTGCTCAGGTCGTGTGTAACGCTGCTGCTTTAGCTGCTCTCCAGCTGACCTGTGCAAGTCTGGTGCAAAGCTACCCCTGCTTTTATGAGGGGTAACTTGGCGCCGGAATTTTCTCTTCCGCTCACCGGGAGTAGCCTGCGCCGGACAAGCTTAAGTTTATGAATCGGGCCAAAAACCTAATTTGCATATTTAAAACCAAAAAAACATGGCCACGCCAGATCGGACCAGCGTAAATCTGCACCAACACAGCACCGGCGTGGAAAGGTTACACCGAGGCGATGAAGTCTATTTGGAGGCGTAATATGGTTCTCTGGGTAAGGCGCAGCGATCCGCCGGCGCAAATCTGCACTTACGCCGTGCATCTACCAAAAAAACGGTGTAAGTGCTTTATGAATCTGCCCCAGTGTCTTTTCTACCAGATAGATAGATAGATAGATAGATAGATAGATAGAGTAGGAAGTGTAGTCAGTATAGTTAAAACTACAGTTTGTAGAGAATATGTTCACATCCTTAGGCGTTGTCAATATATTATAGCTCATCTAGTTGATCTATTAGTATCTGTCAGGCAGGAGATTGTTCTACATGCAGTGCTCTAACGTGTTGTATTGCCTGCATTAGGGATTAGCTTGAAAATATTATTCTGAGTTATTGAACGTGTGCTAGTTAATTGCACACACAGACGCATTACCTGTTACTGCACGTGTGCAATTTATTTGCACAGAAGCGCAGTCGCGGTTAATGCAACTGGGCTATTGAATTGCACAGAAACGCTGACATTCTTACTGCGTGTGTGCTGTTTAATAGCAACTAAACGCATTTGGTGTCACTGCGTGTGTGCTGTTAAATCGCATTTGACCGCAGTCGCTATTACTGCGTGTGTGCTGTTTAATAGCAACTAAACGCAGTCGGTGTCACTGCGTGTGTACTGTTAAATCGCATTTGACCGCAGTCGCTATTACTGCGTGTGTGCTGTTTAATAGCAACTAAACGCAGTCGGTGTCACTGCGTGTGTGCTGTTAAATCGCATTTGACCGCAGTCGCTATTACTGCGTGTGTGCTGTTAAATCGCATTTGACCGCAGTCGCTATTACTGCGTGTGTGCTGTTTAATAGCAACTAAACGCAGTTGGTGTCACTGCGTGTGTGCTGTTAAATCGCATTTGACCGCAGTCGCTCTTACTGTGTGGTTGCTATTTAATACCATCTGAACGGAGTTGGTGTGACTGCGACTATTTTGTTACATAACACTTGAGCCAAGTCGCTCTTACTGTGTGGTTGCTATTTAATACCATCTGAACGCAGTTGGTGTGACTGCGACTATTTTGTTACATAACACTTGAGCCAAGTCGCTCTTACTGTGTAGTTGCTATTTAATACCATCTGAACGCAGTTGGTGTGACTGCGACTATTTTGTTACATAACACTTGAGCCAAGTCGCTCTTACTGTGTGGTTGCTATTTAATACCATCTGAACGCAGTTGGTGTGACTGCGACTATTTTGTTACATAACACTTGAGCCAAGTCGCTCTTACTGTGTGGTTGCTATTTAATACCATCTGAACGCAGTTGGTGTGACTGCGACTATTTTGTTACATAACACCTGAACGCATAACTATGGCTGGAAGGACAAAGAGAGGCAGAGAGTCACGAGGGCAAGCAGGCTCTGCATCTAGAGGTAACGCTGGTGATGGATGTGGTGCATCCTCTTCAGCACGTGGCCGTGGCCACTCATCCTTCTTTTCGGGAGCTGGCCGTGTTGAGCCTCAACATGCTGAGAAATTAGTTGAGTGGATGACCAAGCCGTCCTCATCCTCCTCATCCTCTCTCACACAGACTGATCATAGTTTGTCTGGCAAAGCAGCTGCCAAGGCGTCCTCTACCCTCTGCACAATGGCATCACACAATCCTTCCCTAGTCCCACTGTGTCCTCCTAAGGAGTCCCCCGAACTGTTTCAACACAGTGTTGGGTACATGCTAGTTGAAGATGCGCAGCGTTTTGAAGACTCCGATGACGGAACACTGATAGAGGAAGGCATTGATGTGAGCCCAGGGAGAGGGGGTGGCCGAGAGGGACAACAATCTGGGAGTGATGTTCCCCCAGCTGGAGCATACTGCCAGGTTGTCGCCAGTGATGATGAGGAGGAAGGGGATGATGAGGTCATTTACTCTACCTGGGTGCCTGATAGGAGAGAGGAGGAGGAGGAAGAGGAGGACGAGGCACAGGCACATCTCCAAAGAGGCAGGATGCCCTCCAGGGGTCAGCTTAAGGGCAGCACACCAACTGCATTACGTGGCGCTGCTGTGTCTCAACGGTACAGCAAAAGTTCTTTGGTGTGGGCCTTTTTTTAAACCTGTCCATCAGATCGTACCTTTGCTGTTTGCAACATATGTCTCAAGCGTATCTCGCGTGGCCAAAACATCACCCGCTTGGGCACCACATGCTTGTCCAGACATATGTCGACCTGCCATGCAGCTCGTTGGCAGGCATACCAGAAAGACCCACACCAAAGACCAAAGCGGTCCTCCCCTTGCCCTTCTGTGACCTCCAACCCCACTAGACCCCCAGTCCTCTCTGCAGCCTGCACCGAAGGTGTAGAAATAGGTGTGTCACAATGTAGTAGTGGTAGTACATGCGGGCAATCTACTGATATTACCAGACAAATTTCCCTGCCCCAGCTGCTGCAGCGCCGAAAGAAGTACGCTCCCAGCCATCCACATGCCCAGTGGTTGAATGCTAGCTTAGCAAAATTGCTAGCACTTCAACTGCTACCTTTTCAGTTGGTGGTTTCTGCCCCCTTCCGTGAGTTTGTGGAATGTGCACTGACTGACCTTCATCAAAATGAATCAGGCTTGGCTCAACACCGGCTACCAAGCACCTGATGCTGATGTTACTGAATAAGAATTTTGTGTTGAAATATCAGATCCCTTTGAGACTGCTGATGCTGAGTGACTGTCCTGTTGTGCTGCTGATGGAATATCCTTCTCCTCCTCACTTTTCATGCTGTTAGCTAGTAAGAAATGTTGTTTTTCTGTGCTCCGCCACCAGTACCTAAGGCCTAATTTTTCTGCCCCTGTTTAACAGGGGCACCTAATAACAATTTTTGATGCAATACTTTGCACGTGGCCTAAGGCACAATTTTTGTGCCCCTGTGTAACAGGGGAGCCTAATAACAATTTTTGATGCAATACTTTGCACATGGCTCCTTGTTGCGCTCCAATTACAGATATTGGGAGGGGTTGCAGTGTTATGTTGCGCCTACGGACACATTTTTATGCCCCTGTGTAACAGGGGTGCCTAATAACAATTTTTGATGCAATACTTTGCACGTGGCTCCTTATTGCGCTCCAATTACAGATATTGGGAGGGGTTGCAGTGTTATGTTGCGCCTACGGACACATTTTTATGCCCCTGTGTAACAGGGGCGCCTAATAACAATTTTTGATGCAATACTTTGCACGTGGCTCCTTGTTGCGCTCCAATTACAGATATTGGGAGGGGTTGCAGTGTTATGTTGCGCCTACGGAAACATTTTTATGCCCCTGTGTAACAGGGGCGCCTAATAACAATTTTTGATGCAATACTTTGCACGTGGCTCCTTGTTGCGCTCCAATTACAGATATTGGGAGGGGTTGCAGTGTTATGTTGCGCCTACGGACACATTTTTATGCCCCTGTGTAACAGGGGCGCCTAATAACAATTTTTGATGCAATACTTTGCACGTGGCTCCTTGTTGCGCTCCAATTACAGATATTGGGAGGGGTTGCAGTGTTATGTTGCGCCTACGGACACATTTTTATGCCCCTGTGTAACAGGGGCGCTTAATAACAATTTTTGATGCAATACTTTGCACGTGGCTCTTTGTTGCTCTACAATTACAGTATGATTGAGGGGTGCCCTTTTTTCTACAATTTTGCTTTCCCAAAAAGATAATGCCACCCCCCCACCACCCCTAAAATAATCGAGATATTGTTCCCACACAGCACGTGCGCAAGCAGTATTAAATGACTTTGTTCTTATAATAATTTAATGTTGTGCATGGACATTTCTAAACACGTGCCACTACTAGAGACACACAGCAGGTGTGATATTTGAAGGAATTTTTCATTTTTTTTTTCACTTTAAACATCATTAAAATCGCTGCTCCGGAAAAACGGCCGTTTTTAAAATATTTTTTTCGATTGATACATGTTCCCTGGGGCAAGACCCGGGTTCTGAAAGACGTTTACCAACATTAAATTGAATATTGGTCTTTAAAATGATCGTTTTTGAATTCGAACGTTCGAGTCCCATAGGCTTCAATGGGGTTCTAAATGTTCGCGCAAACCCGCGGTCTGTTCGAACGTTCTGATGCGAACCGAACCCGGGTATGTTCGGCTCATCCCTATTCAGCAGATTACTGATCGGATCAATGTGGAGGGGGGAGGGAGACGAGGACCCCCAGTGGGATTGCCAAGAAGATCAATGATCTGAGGAGCCTGGTCCGTGAGAAGCTGGCCAAGCAAACAGCCCATGCCAGGGGCACTAGAGGAGGTCCACCTTGCACCGTAAGGTGGACGGAGGAGGAACGCGCGGTGGCCCGGTGCTTCCATAGCCAACAAGTGGTGGGCCTGCCTGGCTTTGACTCCGATGAGGCTGTGAGGACAGGTAAGTTTTATTTTTTTCATCTGGCGAGTAGCATGTGTGGGGGGGGAAGGGAATATGTGCCAAGTGTGTGGATCCTCCAACCTGTGTATGTTTTGTGTCATCCACAGATGGCCAGGAGATTGCTGGGCCATCAGGCCAGTCCGCACCATCCCCCGGACACCAGGCTGCTGAGGAGCCCCAAGAAGGGCAGGAGTCCTCAGGGGAGGGGAGTGGCCACAACTCCCCTCATGAGGACATTCAGGGGGAGGAGGATGAGGGGGGGAAGTTTGTGGATGATCGGATGAACAGGATAGCTATGGCCTTGGAGGGCAGGCCAGCAGGTGGGCAGCCACCCGGGGAGGCTCCTCCTTCCCCTGCCCCCCCCATGAGTCTCCCCTGAGGGGCCGTGGCCGGCCCAGGCATAGCTCATGCCGCCGTTGATAATTTGGGATGTTCTTTTGGTTTATTTTTTTTATGATTTTCTACTGTGATTATGATTTGTTTTATGTGTGTGAATGATGTATGAATGTGGGGGTGACATTCCTGGTGAAAAAGGGTGTCACCCTCATTTTTGGCGGAGTAGGGATCCCCAGGACCAGGGAGAAGTGATCCCAGGTCCATGTGAATGGTGTATGAATGCACAGTGACATAATTGGAGCCTTGGCGTGGCGTTGCTGCTCCCTAATACCATGTGGTTTACTTGGGTCTAATCCAATTCGATGTGCATGTGGGGTGTGTGTGCTAGGGACCACAGTGGTGTGCATGTGTGCATTCTCATTGTGCCATGATTAATGTGTGGGTTTACTGTGCAAAGATGCCTTCTGCGAGGCGTCTCCTGGCTGCTGTTCCCTCAGCAGACTTGGTAGAGTTGGTTGGAGGGGAATGTCTGGTTGGGGGGTCAGGTCATCACGTATGTCAATCTCCAGGCCCCTTCTCACTGCGAAAGTTGTGCAGCATGCAACTTGCACCGATGATCTGGCACACAAAGTTTGGGGAATACAACAGGGTACCCCCAGACTTATCCAGGCATCGGAAACGGGACTTCAGGAGCCCAAATGTGCGTTCCACCACTGCACGGGTACGTATGTGTGCAGCATTGTAGTTTTCCTCTCCTGGGGTTTGGGGGTTCCGGAATGGAGTCATGAGATGGGGTCCAAGTGCATATGCAGAGTCACCTGAAAGGGAAAAGACAGGAGGATGTTAGTCATGCATGTGCCCCTCGTGATGTCTGCATCATGGGGGGGGGACAGTCATACCTGACACCCATGTCACTCACCAAGCAGCCAGCTGTCCCCATACACGTTCTGTTTGAATTGTCTTCGGATGTCGCTTTGACGGTATATGTAGCTGTCATGGCTGGACCCTGGGTGTTTGGCACGGACGTGCCATATGAGGCATTGGGCATCCACTATCACCTGTACATTGATTGAGTGCCAATGCTTCCGATTGTGGTACATGTGCTCTGTCTCATGGGAGGGCTGTAGTGCCACATGTGTGCAATCAATGGCCCCCACGGTGCGTGGGAATCTGGCAATTTTGTAAAAATCTGTAATTGTCTTCATCCGCAGGTCCTCCTGAGTGGGTTTGATGATTTGGTTTGCCATGCGTCTCAGGATTGCAGGGACAACCTGGTGCACACATCTGCTCATGGAGGATTGTGACATCCCAGCCAACAATCCACTTGTGCGCTGAAAAGAGCCAGTGGCAAGGAAATGGAGTGTTGCCAGGACCTTGATCAGTGGCTGCACTGCATGTGAGCGGTGTGTTGGGCTGGTTATGTCATCCTGCAGGGTTGTGGTTATTTCCAGGATGGCTTCACGATTGAATCTGAAGGTGCGATACACCTCAGAAGCAGTCATGCGAAAGACATCTAGGCGTCTGCGGTATATCCTCTCCTGTGCCCTCCTCCTCCTCCTCTGTTCCCTCCTCCTTCTGCGCGCCTCTAAAGTCACTAGTATAGTTATGAGCATGGATGCCCCTGGCATGTTGGCAGACAGATTGTAGTCTGGCAAGTGTGTGTGCTCAGCTCTTCCTTAATGGTGTTGCTTTAGCTGACCTTTATACGGCTGGTGCAAAATTAAGGCACCTTTTATAAAGTAACTTCCCTCCGGGAAACTAGCAGATGCGCACAGGGCGTAGCCTACGCTGCACAAACTTAATTTTGTGGATCGCCGTTTCTCCCTCATTTGCATCTTTGCCTATCAAAACAATGGTGTGTCTAGCGTATTTTGCGCTACAAGATGCGCCGGTGTAATCGTTTTACGTCGGACGGAAAAAACTGGTTTTCAGGCGTATCTCGTTTTGAGGATCAGGCGCAAAGATACGCTCGGCGCATTTTTCAATTACGCCGCGCATCTCTAGATACGTCGGCGTAAGTGCTTTGTGAATCTGGCCCAAAGTATGTAATTTCTTATGTTCTATGCCTGGAAAATATTATACAGTATGTAACTAATTTGTTTTTCTTACATATTAACCACTTGCTTACTGGGCACATAAACCCCCTTCGTTCCCAGGCGAAATCTCAGCGTCCGGCACTGCGTCGCTTTAACTGACAATTGCGCGGTCGTGCGACGTGGCTCCCAAACAAAATTGGCGTCCTTTTTTCCCCACAAATAGAGCTTTCTTTTGGTGGTATTTGATCACCTCTGCGGTTTTTATTTTTTGCGCTATAAACAAAAAAAGAGCAACAATTTAAAAAAAATATATATTTTTTTTACTTGTTGCTATAATAAATATCCCAATTTTTTTTAAAAAAACTATTTTTTTTCTCAGTTAAGGCCGATACGTATTTTTCGACGTATTTTTGTAAAAAAATCACAATAAGCGACTGGTTTGCGCAAAAGTTATAGCGCCTACAAAATGGGGAACAGAATTATGATTTTTTTTATTATTTTTTTTTTTACTAGTAATGGCGGCGATCTGCGATTTTTATTGGGACTGGGATATTGCGGCGGACGTATCGGACACTTTTGACACAAATTTGGCGCCATTCACATTTATACGGCGATCAGTGATATAAAAATGCACTAATTACTGTATAAATGTGACTGGCAGTGAAGGGGTTAACACTAGGGGGTGAGGAAGGGGTTAACTGTGTAGCCTGGGTGTGTTATAACTGTGTGGGGGGAGGGGGGTGACTGGGGGAGGGGACCGATGCTGTGTCCCTATGTACAAGAGACACAGATCGGTCTCCTCTCCTCTCACAGCACGTGGAGCTCTGTGTTTACACACAGAGCTCCACGTTCCTGCTGTCACCTACCGTGTCACAGACGATCGCGTGTACCCGGCGGACATCGCGGCCGCCAGGTACACGCATCGGGTCTTCGGCGATGCGTCGGGACAGTTTTTACCCGCCGCGCGCCACCCAGTGGCGCGCGCGGGTAATGCACATAAAGGCCGTTTTTAAACGGCCACTTGGCACTTGAGAGCCGCGCTGCGGACGTATTTCGTCTATAGCGCGGATCTCAAGTGGTTAATAGATGAGGATGTAATTTAGATGAATGCGGCACCCAGAAGACGCATTTTCTTGCGAAACATGTCGGCAACTAGCATCAAGTTCATCTAATCACTATTAGCATCTCTTCTGTAACAGGGCAACAAGTGATTTTATTCATTGTGTTTTATTTTTATATATTTATAATAAATTGTTACTTTTTCTATACAACGTTCTATATTGAATCATTAGCTCACCTATCCCTGACACGACACACCACAAAGTCCTATATCACTGATGTGGTCTAAACACCCACTCAGTTTGTTTTTGCTCTAATATTTTAAATTTTCAAGGACTGGTGCAGTACTGTCTGTGCTGGAAACTAACCATACAAACCTTTTTCATATGTGTGGAATATTGTTTATAAATGTACATAGGAATATATTAAACCAATTTCTCATGAATATGCATATAATTATTTTTTTACATGTGGATTATTGTAGTTAAACATACATAGGAATATATTAAACCGATTTCTGATATTAATATGCATATAATTATTTTTCTACATGGGAAATATGGGTGGAATATTGTTTATAATGAATACATAGGAACCCATTTCACCCATTTCTTATATGAATATGCATATAATTACTTTTATACATGGGGATTATGGGTGGAATATTGTTTATAAATGTACATAGGAATATATTAAACCCATTTCTCATATGAATATGCATATAATTATTTTTTTACATGTGGATTATGGATAGAATATTGTTTATAAATACACATAGGAGATATTTCACCCATTTCTGATAAGAATATGCATATACTTATTTTTCTACATTGGGATTATGGGTGGAATATTAATTATAAATATACATAGGAATATATTAAACCAATTTCTGATAAGAATATGCATATCATTATTTTTCTACATGGGGATTATGGGTGGAATATTGTTTCTAAATATACATAGGAATATATTAAACCTATTTCTGATAATAATATGCATATAATTATTTTTCTACATGGGGATTATTGGTGGAATATTGTTTCTAAATATACATAGGAATATATTAAACCCATTTCTGATAATAATATGCATATAATTATTTTTCTACATGGGGATTATGGGTGGAATTGTGTTTATAGATATACATAGGAACCCATTTCACCCATTTCTGATAAGCATATGCATATAATTATTTTTCTACATGGGGATTGTGGGTGGAATTGTGTTTATAAATATATATAGAAACCCATTTCTGATATAATTATGCATATAATTATTTTTCTACATGGGGATTATGGGTGGAATATTGTAGTTGAACGTACTTAGAAACATATTAACCCTATTTCTGATAAGAATATGCATATAATTATTGTTCTACATGGGGATTATGGGTTGAATATCATAGTTAAACATATCATTAAAAATATTTACTCTGTTTCTAATAAGAATATGTGGTTTGTGGGCGGAATACCATGATTACACATACCAGACAAATTTTTTAACCTGTTTATGATATTAATATGGTTATAATTTTTTTTTATGCATGGGGATTATGGATGAAATATAATTTTACACATCCAAATTAAAATTTTCATCCCATTTTTGATATGAATATGGGTTTAATTATTGTTCTACATTGGAATTACTGGTGGAGCACCATAGTTACACTTGAAAATTAACACATTTGATTTTTCTTTATACATTTTTATCTGGAATAAATATATATTGATGCTCTATATTCCCTCTCCTTCTTTCCTTTTTGGATTGAGTATTGCTACTAGGAATATACAGAAACTTGATGGGTCCCTTGCTAAGCTTTATTAACTGAGAATTTACTGGTCATGAAAATATGAGTTAGCATTTTAATCACCCACATCATGGACCATTATGTTTTCTTGAAATATTGCCAGGCTGACATCAAGACAACCGTGATTGCCAAATTTAATAATTGTCTGGAGCGCCCGCCGGAGACTCCCATTGCTATCGACAGGGTACACAGGACCCTTGGACCTAGAGGTCCAGCAGAAGACAGACCTAGAGATGCCCTTTGTTTTCTACCCAATTTTTCTGTAAAGGAGGACATTCTTCAGCGTGCCTGGCACAGAGTACAATTGGACTTTGACGGGGCTCAAATTACACTTCTGCCCAATGTGTCCAGGAGGATCCTCCAGATGCGCCGCTGTATGAAGCCTCTGCTGGAGAAACTCGGTGACCAGGGGATCACCTACAATTGGGGGTACCCCTTTCACCTAATCGCACGTAAGGGAGGCTGCTCATACATCCTTCGTCATCTGGCAGATGTTCCTGCTTTCTTTAGCTCCCTTGAGTTACCCCCTGTGTTGCTACCTAACTGGCTGGCGTTTGTTCTTCCAGCGTGCGATAATAACCCCGCAGTAAACCTGTCAGGTCACCCGTAGCCAGATGACAAGTGCACCCCGTAGGGGTCAGGGATGCACCACAGGGTGGTGAATCCTATGGCCGACTGCTGCTAGCAGAGACGAAGCGTGAACCTAAGGTCACCCAGGGCGCGGAGTCTAAGACCCAGTTTTGTATTCACCAGAGCCCTTGGTGGTAGGGATGGTCTTGGCCGCAACTGGGTCCAGGTCGCGTTCCCGGGATTCCTCAAGTCACACTCCGCAGGGAGAAGGGGGAGGCAGCCAGCAGGACAAACAGTGGTGATGGACAGGCCGAGGTCAGGGCAACAGGCAGACAAGGATAACCGTGGAACATGCAAATAGTCAGGGGCACAGGCAGACAGGGAAGTCGGGGACAAGCCAAAACGGTACACGGAAGATGATCGTAGCACTCTGCAACCAGGAACTAGCAATACACTGCAGACAGGAAGTAAGCATAGGAACACTGTTGAACAGCACTGCAGACCTGTAGAGCAACGGTTAATATAGGCTTCCTGGGATGGACTAGGGTGGAGCCATACAGGAAGAGGAAGTGATAAAAAGGGGAACCAGAGCAGGATCTGCCTCTAATGAACACATGGAGATCAGGTAGGCAGACAGGCTTGATGCATATTCATGACAGTACCCTCCCTCTTAAGGCCCCTCCCCAGCCTGGAGCCAGGGCTAAAGGGGAATCCCGGAAGAAACCTCTTCGACAAATGGGGCGCAAAGATCTCAGATGCAGAAATCCAAGACGCCTCCTCAGGACCAAATCCTCTCCAAAGCACAAGGTACTGAAGAACGCCTCTGCGGAGACGAGAATCCAGAACTTGAGTATCCTCATTGACCAGAACCGAAGTAGGGACAGGAGGAGAGGATTTATTGAGGACCAAAGGCCTTTTAGGAATAAGTAAGGGCATGAGAGGGTCAACAGGAATCCGAGGAGGATCAAGCAGACCCTTAAAGATGAACTGGGGATTAAGCACAGGACCATCAGACTGGGCAGAGGTCAGAGGAACCCTGAAGTCAGGTTGGTTAGAAGGTGACAGGGCACAGGAGTCAAGCTGGATAGCAGGGAAACCAGCAGAATGCAGAGAGCCCTGAAAACAAGGTAGAAAACCCCATTTGGCCGACGATGGCAATCTATCCAAAGGATGGATTGAGCCCCTTAGACAGGTTGCAGGAGGGCCTGAACAAGAAAAGGTAGGAGGCTCACTGGGCATGGGCTGACCTGGCATAGCTGATGCAGAGGCCGATTGAATAGCATATTCAGGTGTAGCGATTACCCGAATCGCATCACAAGGCGTAGTGACTGCAGAACTCGCAGACAAGTTAGCCTGGCTGTGCGTTTTAGGGACAGTCAACGGTAAACTGGAGTGAATGATCGGCTCAGGTTCACAGACGGGCTCCTCATCCAGAGTGCTACATTGGCTAGAAAGTGCATCAGCCTGACTATTGCAGGACACATTCCAGACATCACTACATGTGGTGGGACGAGCAAAAGATTCTGGAATGGTGGCAACAGGAAGTTTCTCTTTTGGGGCAACCTTGGGTAGGCAAGACGTGGAACAGGAGGGACCCCAAGCCAGGATCTGTCCGGCAGTCCAGTCAATGTGAGGAGAATGGAGTCTTAACCAAGGAAGACCCAAAACGATAGGAGCTGAGGTCTTAGGTAGAACAAGGAAGGATATCCACTCCTGGTGAAGTGTGCCTACTGACATCTTAACAGGGACCGTCTGGAAGCGAATAGGACCCCCCGGGAGAACAGTGCCATCAATCGCCGAGACCACCAATGGTGTGGTGAGGGGCAAAAGGGTAAGTCTCATGGACGATGCGATTTCCCAGTCTATGAAATTGCCAGCGGCTCCGGAATCCAGATATGCCGAGACCGAATGAGAAGAAGCACCAAAATGAAGGGACACAGGAAGAAAAAGACGAGAAGGTGAAGGAGATATTTCTGGATCCAATACTCCACCTTCCAGATGTATTGAACCTGAGCGTTTCTCGGGGCGAAGAGGGCAAGTGTCACGAAAATGACTTTTGCCCCCACAGTATAGACACAGGCCTAGAGTTCTGCGCCTGGCACGTTCCTCAGGGGATAGCCTGGTCCGACCCAGCTGCATGGGTTCCTCAGTTGGCAAGGGATGCTCCACGGGTCGAAGAGAGGGGAGCTCAGGCTGACTAAGGGCCAAGGAATGTTGGCGTCGCTTTTCTAGGGTCCTTTCCTGAAAGCGAATATCGATCTGATTACACAAGGAGATCACTCCGTCCAGATCAGTGGGGATGGTTCTTCCTGCTAGTTCATCCTTCACTCTATCAGATAGGCCATGCAAAAAGGTTGCGACTAAGGCTTCATTGTTCCAACTCAGTTCAGCTGAGTGGATACGGAACTGCAGAGAATATTGTCCCACTGAACGGGATTCTTGGCGGAGACGTAAAAGGGCGCTGGCTGCTGAAGAGACACGAGCCGGTTCTTCAAAGATATTCCGAAAAAGTTTCAAGAAAACAGGCAGGCTAGAAACCACTGGATCATTCAATTCCCACAGAGGGGCAGCCCAGGCTAAGGCCTCCCCGGAGAGGAGAGAAATGATATAGGCTATCTTGGCCCGATCAGACAAGAAGTACTGGGGCAGGAGCTCAAAATGAATAGTGCATTGGCTAAGGAATCCCCTGCAGGCTTTGGAGTCTCCAGAAAAACGGATTGGAGGTGATAACTTCAGTGAATGCGACTCTGCGACTGGTGCAACAGGTGCAGCTGCTGGTTGTACTTGGGGTTGCGGATTCGGGGTTCCCAGCGAGGTCTGAAGCTGATCAAAGCGGGAAGCCAGATCCTGAAGGAAACGCATCACCTGATCCTGATTAGCTTCATGCGTCTCGAGTCTGCGAACAATGCACTGTAATGGATCATCTGCGGGGAGCGGCATGTCGGCCGGATTCATGGCTGTTCAAACTGTCAGGTCACCCGTAGCCAGATGACAAGTGCACCCCGTAGGGGTCAGGGATGCACCACAGGGTGGTGAATCCTATGGCCGACTGCTGCTAGCAGAGACGAAGCGTGAACCTAAGGTCACCCAGGGCGCGGAGTCTAAGACCCAGTTTTGTATTCACCAGAGCCCTTGGTGGTAGGGATGGTCTTGGCCGCAACTGGGTCCAGGTCGCGTTCCCGGGATTCCTCAAGTCACACTCCGCAGGGAGAAGGGGGAGGCAGCCAGCAGGACAAACAGTGGTGATGGACAGGCCGAGGTCAGGGCAACAGGCAGACAAGGATAACCGTGGAACATGCAAATAGTCAGGGGCACAGGCAGACAGGGAAGTCGGGGACAAGCCAAAACGGTACACGGAAGATGATCGTAGCACTCTGCAACCAGGAACTAGCAATACACTGCAGACAGGAAGTAAGCATAGGAACACTGTTGAACAGCACTGCAGACCTGTAGAGCAACGGTTAATATAGGCTTCCTGGGATGGACTAGGGTGGAGCCATACAGGAAGAGGAAGTGATAAAAAGGGGAACCAGAGCAGGATCTGCCTCTAATGAACACATGGAGATCAGGTAGGCAGACAGGCTTGATGCATATTCATGACAAAACCCATCTGGCAGACCTCAATGGTACCGGCGCAATCGTCGGTCCCAGCGCAGAAGATCACTGGCTCCTCAGGATAAAGCCTTAAAGTGGAAGTAAACCCTGATGGGTTTTACGTCCTCTTTGTTTCCCTGCAAAGGTAAAGCATAATGGGCTACTATGCATCGCAAGCCTGTGATGCCCCCGATTTCCTCGCCGCCCCGATTTCCTCGCCGTCCATCTTCCTTCCGGGTTCGCGGACTCCGGCTCTGTGACTGGCTGGAGTTGCGAGACGTCAATTCTGCGCATGCGCGGGAGCCGCCAGTCACGGCATGACGTTTACTGGAAACGACATGCCTTGACCATTCTAAAGTGCGCATGCGCCGAATACATCGGCACATGTGCAGAAGAGTTTACCTGTAGGTAAAAGCCTGTAGGTGCTGTAAATATCTCATAATCTAGACTTACCTGTAGGGGAAAGTGTGTTGTAAGGGTTTACAACCACTTTAAGCCCTTGCTGTTTGAAAGGCCTACCCCAGTTTTTGGAGACTCTCCCCATGTGTAAGTCCTGCACCACGTTGCATTTTGCTTTTGCTTTTGACTCATGAGCTTGGTGACCATCCTCTGAGGTGATCTTAAGCTCTCCTAGACTTGCTGTCACGGGTCCCCCAGTCTTGACCGCCCCATGGGAAACCCTCAGGGGGGCTTTGTTTTGGGACTATTTTATCTGGCGGGTGGGGAGGTCATGTAGACTCACTGGGCAGTGTCACATGGAGAGGGACACTGCGACCCACTGGACTCGGCCAGACCTACCACCAGGGACATAGGCAGGGCCGTCTTTAATATGGTTTGGGCCCTGGGCAAACATTATTTTTGGGCCCTCCTCCAGCTTATTTTGGGCCTGGCTGGTTCACATGTATGTTTTTGCGGTCCTCATTTGTGCAGGTACAGCAGCCCATTGATTTGAATGGGCTGCCATGCCTTTGTTTCCTGCAGAAAAAAGGTGCATTCAGCATTTTAAAAATACAATTGCCTTGAAATCCATTCTGCTTTTGCACCATGCTACTTACCTGCAGTTCTTGCACACACAAACGCACTGTGTTAAAAGCGTGACCTAAACGTCTAAAAATGAAGCAATGGACAGACAGTGCTGTATTTCAGTGCTTGATGGGCATAGGCGTGCCGTGTGCGCAGCCTATTACATGAGGCATGCGCTTTTCTTTGCAGGAAACGCAGGCATGGCGGCCCATTCAAATGAATGGGCTGCTGTGCCTGCGCAAATGTGGGCTGCCAAAACACATATGTGAACCAGCCAGGCCCAAAATAAGCCCATCAAGCAGTTAAATACAGACAGTAATGCCATGTGCTCTGAGGCCTTACTCAGCCTGGACTGCAGGTCTGGTCTGTGATTTAAAGAGTTCCTCTATTTTACACATGGCATGGCATGGGGTCCCATGGTGCTAAAGCAGAATAGACAGACAGTGCTGTGACCCCCATGCCATGCCATGTGTAAAATAGAGGAACTTTAAAAAAAAAACTGACCAGACCTGCAGTGAATCATCAAATATTATAAAGACTTTGGGCACACTCTACAGAAAACTTCTATTTACAATATAGATTAGCAAACAGTGACATACCTTGAGGAGCAGGACATAAAGAAGTCAGCCTAGGGAAGAGCAAACTGGGGATGTTATAAAATCACATTCTAATTGAAGGGAGAAGTGCACGTCTAAAGGGAAGCCAGGGGTGCTGTACATTTTAAAAACACTGGGAAGGGAAGCAGTACTGTCACTGGCTGCATGCCGCTGATGATTTTCAGCCTGATTTGTGGGCAGCACAGGGGCTTAACGGGCAGCAGGGATCAGGAATTATGGGGCCACTTACACAGCTTCAGGCATGGGCCCCCTGGAGCAGAGAACTGGGGGGGGGTGCTGCCGCCTGAAATTGAGAAGCAGGGGGGGGGGCTGCCGCGAATTTAGAAGCGGGGGGCCCTTTACAAAGAAAGAAATAAAGAAAGAAAGAAAGAAAAATATATAAAAAAAAGGGGTGTAGCCATCCTGGGCCCTGGGGACCTCTGGGCCCTTTAATAAAAAGAAAAAAAAGAAATAAAAAATATATATAAAAAATATATATATATTTTGCCATCCGGGACCTCTGGGCCCTTTAATAATAAAAAAAAAATATATATATATATATTTTTTTTTTATTATTATTAAAGGACTCAGAGAGCCCCAGGGCCCCATGTGGCAAACACCCTTTTTTATTTTTTTTATAAATGTTTATTTTTTTATTTTTGTTTATATATTTTTTTATTTTATTTTTTATTAAAGGGACACTTTTTTTTTTAGAGGTCTGGAGGTCCCCAGGGGCCCGTAGTTCCCCAGGGCCCCGGATGACAACCCTCCTTTTTTTATAAAAAAAATATTTTTTTATATATTTCTTTTATTTTTTAAATATATATATATATATATATATATATATATATATATATATATATATATATATATTATTATATAGATATAATATATTATTATTATTATTATTATTAAAGGACCCAGAGGTCCCCAGGGCCCCGGATGGCAACCCCCCTTTTTTTTATAATTTTTTTTTCTTTTCTAATTTTATTTATTTTTTTTCTTTTTTTATATATATATATATATATATATATATATATATATATATATATATATTGTAATGTTTGGGGGACCAGCTTGATCGCAGGACACAGGCTTTTTAAATCAAAACTAAGGTTTATTAAACTTAAATGGCTTAGCAGCAGCAAAAACAAAGGAAATAACAGTCTCACCGACTTGTACAGCTCAGAACTGCTATCGCAGTTAAATAGTCCTTGCAGGTAAGTCCTCCAGTAGCAGGCTTTCAGGCAACACACTGCCAAGTCCTTTCACAGCTTTTCATAGCTTCCACAGCTTTCCTTGTCCACCATTCACCATGCACAGACTCTCCTACACTCCTCCACTCTCACCTGCACTTCCTGTCTGCTTTAAACTCCTTCCTTGGACAGGTGCATTAACCCTTTCCGTTCCCTTAAAGGCACCACAGTCCAAACAGAGGGGAAATATAACGTCCTTCCAGGACCCAGCCATGGCGTCCTGTACATATCCCCCCCCTGTGCCCCAACGCCAAGGAGGTGGAGGCAACAGTGGAGCTAAAACAATGGACTCGGGAGAGGGCATCTGCATTTTGATGCAGTCTCCCGGGCCTATGCTCCACTATAAACTTAAACTCTTGGAGCGCCAGGAACCACCTGGTAATCCTGGCATTAGTCCCTTTACCTTGCCTCAGCCACGTTAAAGGGGCATGATCAGAAACTAACCTAAATTTCCTCCCCAAGAGGTAATATCTGAGGGACTCCAGAGCCCACTTAATGGCCAGACACTCTCTTTCAATAATAGCGTAGTTTTTCTCCGCTGGTGTCAACTTCCTACTGAGGAAGACTACTGGGTGCTCCTCACCATGAACAACCTGTGATAATACAGCTCCCAATCCTAAATCGGAAGCATCAGTTTGGACAACAAACTCTTCTGAAAAATTGGGCGCTATCAAGACAGGGTGTTGGCACAGTGCTGACTTGAGCACCAAAAAAGCCTTCTCAGCGTCTGCATTCCACTCCACCATGACCGATTTCCGACCCTTAGTCAGATCGGTCAATGGAGCCGCCAATGTGGCAAAGTTGGGTACGAACCTCCTGTAGTATCCCACCATGCCCAGGAATGCACGTACCTGCTTTTTTGTGAGGGGGCGGGGCCAACTCTTTATAGCCTCTACCTTGCTGACCTGAGGTTTCACCACCCCTCTACCCACAATATAGCCCAGGTATTTCACCTCCTCCATTCCCAAAGCACATTTTTCAGGGTTTATTGTAAACCCCTCTTTCCAGAGAGAGTCCAGTACTACCTGGACTTTGGGCAAGTGTGACTCCCAGTCTCTGCTAAAAATGACTATGTCGTCCAAGTACACTGAGGCATACTCCCGATGAGGTCGTAAAATCCTATCCATTGCTCGCTGGAACGTGGCTGGAGCAGTTTGCAGTCCAAAAGGCATTCTTTTGTACTGAAAACTCCCCTCTGGAGTAGAAAAAGCAGTTTTCTTTTTAGCAGCCTTAGTTAATGGGATTTGCCAATACCCCTTGGTAAGGTCTAATGTTGTGATATACCTAGCTGGACCTAGTCTCTCAATAAGTTCATCTACCCGGGGCATGGGGTAGGCATCAAACCGTGAAACTTCATTAAGCTTCCGGAAATCATTGCAGAATCGCAGAGTCCCGTTGGGCTTTGGTACCAACACAATCGGGCTCGACCACTCACTCTGCGATTCCTCAATGATCCCCAGGTCCAGCATCTTCTTTACTTCCTCTGAAACGGCCTTCCTTTGAGCCTCTGGGATGCGGTAGGGCCTGACAAAAACTTTGACTCCAGGTTCCGTGATAATATCATGCTCTATGATACTAGTTAGCCCCGGCAAGTCTGAAAACTTCTCTTTATTTCTCTGCAAGAACTCCTTTGCCTGCTGACTTTGGTATTTAGATAGGGTATTTGCTACTTGGACACTCTCCACCCCAACCTGTGGCTTAAGCCTTGCACTAGCCAGGGAGGTCACCGGTTCCCTGTCTGTCCAGGGCTTTAACAAGTTGACATGATATATCTGATACGGTTTCCTCTTGCCTGGCTGGTGGACTCTATAATTGACCTCTCCCACTTTTTCCACAACTTCAAAGGGTCCTTGCCACCTGGCTAAGAACTTACTTTCCACAGTGGGAATTAGCACCGCTACTCGATCCCCCACTTGGAAGTGCCTTATTTTAGCAGCCCTGTTATAGACCCGTCGTTGAGCCTCCTGGGCTTTTTGCAAATGCTCTTTGACTAGCGGCATCACGGTTTGGATCCTTTCCTGCATTTGGGAGACATATTCCAGGACACTCTTATGCTGAACAGGTTCACTTTCCCACTCCTCTTTAACCACGTCAAGAAGTCCGCGAGGTCTCCGCCCATATACCAACTCAAAGGGCGAAAAACCCGTGGAGGCCTGGGGCACTTCCCGGATAGCAAACAGGAGAGCTGGTAACAGGCAGTCCCAATCTTTCCCATCCCTTTGTACCACTTTCTTGAGCATAGATTTAAGGGTCTTATTAAAGCGTTCCACCAACCCGTCCGTTTGGGGATGGTAGACCGATGTGCGTAGCTGTTTAATCCGGAACAGCTTACACACATCGGCCATAACCCTTGACATAAACGGGGTACCCTGGTCTGTGAGTATTTCCTTGGGGAAACCAGTCCGTGTAAACATCTGGAATAACTCCCGGGCAATGGCCTTTGAGGAGGTATTCCGCAGGGGTAGCGCCTCAGGATATCGGGTGGCATAGTCAAGAATCACCAATATGTAAGAGTGACCTCGAGCTGACTTTACCAAGGGACCCACTATATCCATGGCTATCCTCTCGAATGGGACCTCAATTATGGGCAGAGGGACCAAAGGGCTCCGAAAATGAGTCACCGGAGCGGTCAACTGACAGGTCGGACAAGAGGTACAGTATCTCTTTACCTCTGCTTTCAGACCTGGCCAGTAAAACCGGTCGGTGATCCGTGCCTCCGTTTTTTCAACTCCCAGGTGTCCCCCTAACACATCGTTATGGGCCAGGTCCAGAACCTTTCGTCTATATTGTTGGGGTACCAACAATTGCTCTACCACATTTTCTCTCTCCTTGGTAACCCGATACAGCAATTCATTATATATTGCAAAGTGTGGCCACCTCTCATTCGCACCTGGCTCTTGGGGAACCCCATTTACTACTACCACTTGTTCCCGTGCATGGGCAAAAGTGGGGTCCTGCATCTGAGCAGTCCCAAATGCCCCATGGGGAACACCCAAATCCGGCAGCGCAGGGGTAGAGGCCACTTCCTCATCCTCTTCCCCCAGCATTACCTGAAGTGGGAAAGGCTCCTCCCCCTTAGTGTTTTGGTAGGTCTGTGGACCACATATCTTGACATCCTCAATAGTATCAACACTACTTTCATCACCATTAACCCAATCATTAGCATTTTCCCCATCTGGGTCCACATTAACGTTTGGCAGTTCAGGGTTATCCCTCTCAGCAGCAGGAACAGGGGGGCTAGTTTCTCCCCAGTCTCTGAACTGTTCTCCTTGTTCCCACAGTTTTGTAAACAATGGACAGTCTCGTCCTATTATAACATCATGCACCAAGTTCTTTATCACCCCCACCTCTTGAGTAACAGTGCCACATGCTGAGGAGATAGACAACGTGATGAGCGGGTACTCTCTAGTGTCCCCGTGAATGCATACCACCCGTAAAGTTTTTCTTACCGGACCGATCTTCCCAATCACTCTAGGATGAACCAGGGTTACCATGCTTCCAGAGTCCAACAAAGCCCGGGCAGGGAGGTGGTTCACTTGGACTTCACACTCAAACTTTTCCTCATCCAGGTCGAGGTGTGTGGTGCACACTTTGTGGGCACAAAAGGACCCCCTCCGAAGAACCCCGCATTCCATGGGCTCCTCTTGCAGTGGGCAGTGTGCCCGGGTATGACCCCAGGAATGACATCGCCAACATTGTACATCCCCTCCTCTCCGAACAGGAACAGAACGCTGCGAAGGTACCGGGAGTGTCTCTTGGCCTTCCGGGGTGTTTGTCCCAGGGCTCCTTGGAACATCCTTTCGAAGGGCAGCAGTTGGTCGAACAGGCCGTGGCAGACTAGGCCCTATGCGCTTGGTAGGTCCGAGCAGGTCCTCCACCACTGTATATCGTTCCACCATCTCAACAAGGAGGTTTGCTGTTTTGGGGTCTCCATGGCTGACCCACCGTTGGAGGTCATCTGGCAGGGACCTCAGGTATCGGTCCAGCACGACCCGCTCCACAATTTGGGGGCCAGACAACACCTCAGGCTGCAGCCATTTTTTTACTAGTTGCACCAGGTCATGCATTTGAGACCGGGGTGGCCGATCTGGACGATATTTCCATTGGTGTACACGTTGGGCCCGAACGGCCGTAGTCACCCCCAGACGAGCCAGAATTTCTGCCTTTAACTTTTGATAGTCTTTAGCATCATCTGGTGGCAGGTCAAAGTAGGCTTTTTGAGGATCTCCAGTGAGAAAAGGAGCAATGAGGCCGGCCCACTGGTCCTGAGACCATCCTTCTCTCTCCGCTGTCCTCTCAAATGTAGCAAGAAATGCCTCTACATCATCGCTCAGGGATAATTTCTGTAGAAAATGGCTTGCCCTCACAGTCACCTGGTTGCCAGGGGCAACAGCCGCTTGTTCCCGAACCTGAGACAGCTGCTGCACTGCTTCCTTTAAAGCCGTCACCTGAGCCTGCATAACCCCTTGCTGCGTCGCTTGCTGGGCCGCCAACAGGCGAGTATTTTCTTGCTGCAGAGCCAGCGCCTCTTTGTGGTAAGTTTGTTGTGCCTCCAGCTGGGCTGCTAAGCGCTGATTAGCTTCCTCATTGCGAGTCTGCGCTTGCATGTTAGCCAAGGTCAGCTGTTTAATTAGCTCCTCCATTGCTTCAATTTTCAATGTTTGTGCAGCTTTAACCCAGGACATAAATTCAATGTACTGTCTCTTTAAATGTCAGTTCAATATAAAGTCCAATGCAAAAAGAAAAAAAGTTTTTTTTTTTTTTTCTTCTTATGCCTGTTATTCTGTCCTGCCCGCATTCGAGCACCAGTGTAATGTTTGGGGGACCAGCTTGATCGCAGGACACAGGCTTTTTAAATCAAAAACTAAGGTTTATTAAACTTAAATGGCTTAGCAGCAGCAAAAACAAAGGAAATAACAGTCTCACCGACTTGTACAGCTCAGAACTGCTATCGCAGTTAAATAGTCCTTGCAGGTAAGTCCTCCAGTAGCAGGCTTTCAGGCAACACACTGCCAAGTCCTTTCACAGCTTTTCATAGCTTCCACAGCTTTCCTTGTCCACCATTCACCATGCACAGACTCTCCTACACTCCTCCACTCTCACCTGCACTTCCTGTCTGCTTTAAACTCCTTCCTTGGACAGGTGCATTAACCCTTTCCGTTCCCTTAAAGGCACCACAGTCCAAACAGAGGGGAAATATAACGTCCTTCCAGGACCCAGCCATGGCGTCCTGTACAATATATATATATATATATATATATATATAAATATAATATAAAAAAATAAAAAGAAAAAAATAAATAAAATTAGAAAAGAAAAAAAATTATAAAAAAAAGGGGGGGTTGCCATCCGGGGCCCTGGGGACCTCTGGGTCCTTTATTAATAATAATAATAATAATAATATATTATATATATATATATATATATATATATATATATATATATATATATATATATATATATATATATAGAAAATAAAAGAAATAAAGAAATATATAAAAAAATATTTTTTTTATAAAAAAAGGAGGGTTGTCATCCGGGGCCCTGGTGAACTACGGGCCCCTGGGGACCTCCAGACCTCTAAAAAAAAAAGTGTCCCTTTAATAAAAAAAAAAATATATATATATTTTTTTTATTTAAAAATAAATAAAAAAAGGGGGGTTGCCATCTGGGGCCCTGGGGGCCTCCGGGCCCCTGGGGACCCCTAAAAAATTGTCCCTTTAATAAAAAAAACTCTAAAAAAATAAAAAATTGTCCCTTTAATAAAAAATAAAATAAAAATATATATATATTTTTTTATTTAAAAATAAATAAAAAAAAGGGGGGTTGCCATCTGGGGCCCTGGGGACCTCCGGACCCCTTAAAAAAAAAAGTTTTTTTTTTTTTTTTTTCTCAAGGGGGTTGCTTTGGGCCCCCAACAGTGACAGGGCCCTGGGCAGCTGCCCCATTTGCCCTGTGGTAAAGACGGCCCTGGACATAGGATGGAACACCGTCTAGGTGTTCATCTGAGGGCCCCTCGCCCAAATGGTTTCCCACTTGCCCTACGGGTTTGACCCGCTACGGGGTGAATAATGGCTTACTCAGGTCTCTGTTTTGTACATTTCAGGTGTTATTGACTTGCCGGGGGATTGAGGGGGTCTCTGGTGAGCTGCCCTGAGTGCATGCTTAACCAGTGGGTGCAATCCGGACTGCGGTGCCACTGGCTCTCACTTTGGCGGTGACTCCTCAAGGGCCTTCCCCTCCCATATGTTAGAATGTTTGCTTTCTGGTTCTTGTATGTTTGCCAATGTCTGATAATATTTTGTACCATGTGCCCATCGGGTGGGGTGTGCTCAGCTGCATCTGGCCCCAGCTTATTACTGGGGTGACTTCCATCTTTTTTCTTTGTTTCAGGTGCGGCTGGGCACGCTCCCTCTGACCTGGTTCATTCCTAGGTTGATCTGACTAGTCTAGTAGTGGGGTCACCTTTTGACAAACGTGCCCCTTCTAGGGGCCCAGGGGAGGTTCCTGCCTAGGGCTCCTTTATCTAGTGGTCCTTGACTGGGCAGGGGAGCCATGGCTCTCTCTTCCTGGGCCTTGATTCTCTGGGGGCAAGCGGTCTCTCCGTCTGAAGGTTATTGCAATAATGTATCTTTGTTGACTTTGCATGTTTTACCTTAGTTACCACTCCTTATATTATTTTTACAATGTTTGTTTTGGTTATTCTTTTACATAGAAGCTTAACATTGCAGTGCAGCACTCACCAGGTCCGCCTTTAGCTGGGGGCTGGTGGGGGGGGTCCCGTGCCTCTGAGGCTCAACCTCTGAAGTGCCTTACCTCATCCCCCACTAGGCCTTATCTGCCCTACTTGGCAGTAGTTCTCCTTTTGGAGGTTTCGTTTTCTCCCATCTTTCCTACACCTCTTCCACCCTTCCCATACTAGCCCGTCCCTCCCTCTGAATCCCTCCTTCATCCTCTTCTCTGTCATTCCCAGCACTTACTCTAACCACAGGGAACTGTTACACTCTCACAGGTTAGTTGATATTTGGAATATCCTTCATCCACAGGAGAGAGACTATGGGCCAGATCCACGTAGCGGATCGTAATTTTAGGCAGGCGTGGCGTATCGTATCGTAGTAACGCTACGCCGCCGCAACTGAGAGGCAAGTGCTGTATTCACAAAGCACTTGCCTCTTGCCTCTACGGCGGCGTAGCGTAGATCTGCCGGCGTAAGGGCGGAAATTCAAATGATAAAGATGTGGGCGTGTTTTATGTTAATTTGATCCCACGTAATTTACGTTTTTTTTAACGGCGCATGCGCCGTCCGTGGGGGTATCCCAGTGCGCATGCTCCAAATTAACCCGCAGCATGCCAATGCTTTTGACGTGAACATAATTCTACGCAAAGCCCTTTTCGCAAACGTTTTACGCAAACGACGTACACGACGGCAAATTCGACGCTGGCCCGACGTCCATACTTAACATTGCGTACGCCTCATAAAGCAGGGGTAACTATACACCGAAAAAAGCCTTACGGAAACTACGTAAAAAAATGCGCCAGTCGGACGTACGTTCGTGGATCGCCGTATCTAGCTAATTTGCATACTCAACGAGGAAATTGACGGAACGCCACCTAGCCGCCAGCGTAAATATGCACCTTAGATCCGATGGCGTACTAAGACGTACGCCAGTCGGATCTAGCCCAGCTTCAGGCGTATTTGTTTTGTGGATACAAAACAAAGATACGCCGGAGCAAACTAGAAGTTACGCGGCGTATTAATAGATACGCCAGCGTAAACGCTTCGTGGATCTGGCCCTAAACCTTTTTCTCACCAGTTCACGGCTCGTACTCTAGGATAGATATTTTTCTAGTCTCTCACGCCACTATCCCACCTGTCTCTAGTTCCCAAATTGGACATATTGCGCTCTCGGACCATGCTCCGATCACCATAGTTATAGCCTCACAATGCCCGACACATAGTTCGGCCACGTGGCTGCTAAACAAATTCCTCATACAGGACCCTGAGGTTAAAGAAGACATCTTGCAGGAATTGGCACTCTTTGAGAGTAACAAAGAATTAGTCCCTAACCCCTCGAAAGTCCCGCGCTCGGCCCCGAGATCCTCTTCGCCGCTCAGCCTGGCCGCTGATTGGCTAGAGTGGATGATTGAGAGCAGCGCAGCCATTGGCTGGCACTGCTGTCAATCACATCCAGTGACGCGGCACGCCGAGGGGCAGGCCTAATGATAGTGAGCGGCTATGGCCGCTCGCTGTATCACGGGAGCATGCCCACAATTACTCACCACCATGTGAGCTCTCTCGCATGACTGTGGTCAGTACTTGCAGGGAGGACCAGAGACAGCCTCCGAGGGACCCCAGAAGATGTGGATCTGGGCCACTCTGTGCAAAAAGAACTGCACAGTAGAGGTAAGTATAACATGTTTGTTATTTTAAACAAAAAAAAAATTCCTTTACTAACCCTTTAAGGTGGCCAGAGTGAAAACATTGTCTGGGCCGTTTGCCAAACTCCATGACTGCAAAAAACACCATAAAACTCACTCAGATAGGGTCCTGGAAGCAGAAGTTACTAGTCTTCAGGAGCAAATCAGGGAACACTCCTTATTCCAATCTAAGAACAAGCTTTTGAAGGGACATAGAACCTTTTACGAATACAGGGAGAAATGCAGCAGAACGTTAGAAAATGCCATTCGAATCCAATGCAACTTATCCTACATTCCTGCCATATCCACCCTCGCAGAAATTAGAGCCCACGACTCCGAAGAGATAGTTGAGTCCTTCCGTGCTTTCTATGAGGCTCTCTATAATCTGCACCCCCGCCCTTCGGTTGACCGTCCCCAGGACAGAGTGGAGTCAATAGATGCCTATTTTGCAGCTGCAAATCTGCTTCTCTCAATGCTGAGGAGGTGGGGTTGCTCTTGCAACCTATAACCGCAGAGGAACTCACAATCGCTCTTGCTGGGTCTCCAAAGAGGAAAGCACCCAGGCCGGACGGTTTAACAATTTCCTACTTTAAAACCTTTCAAGCACAGTTAGCAACTCATTTTGTCACTGCCTTCAATGCAATAATAGATGACCACACCATGCCATTGGACCTTTTGCAAGCAAATATCACTGTCATCCCCAAGCCTGAGAAGTATCTGCTCCTGTGCGCGAGTTACAGGCCTATTTCCCTAGATCAGGTCGGATTTATATGCAACAGAGAAGCACGGGATAACACGATAAGGACGATAGATGTGGTGGCAACTTTCTGCCATTAGTCCAGCATACTGCTGACATCTGCAGTATGCTGTTTTTTTTTTTGTACTTATCGTTTTATCAGCCGTTGTTATCCGGCTCCGAGCAGGGATTCCTTCCGGGTATAGGCGTTCCTAAACCAAGCGGAGTTGATTGACAGGCTGCTAAAGCGCGTCACGCCTTCCGAAAATACCCGAAGTGACACCCGAGTGTTTACGGCGCCTGCGCAGTCAGCTCTACACGGCAGGTGCCGTAAACACCCGAGTGTCACCTCGGAACGCCTATTCCCCGCAGAAATCCCCGCTCAGAGCCGGATAACAACGGCTGATAAAACGATAAGTACAAAAAAAAAAAACAGCATACTGCAGATGTCAGCAGTATGCTGGATCTAATGGCAGAAAGTTGATTTTTAGGTGAACCTCCGCTTTAACACCCCATTTCATCCTGTTGTCCACAGAGGCCGAAAAGGCGTTTGACAGGGTGTGCTTGGCTTTCCTTCTGGCCACGCTTTGGGATGCCATCCTCCATTCTGTCCTGGATATCTGCCATCTATTCCACCCCTACCGCGACATTCACAGTAAACTGAATCGATTGCAGACCATTTACTATAAGTAACATCACGAGACAGGGATGCCCACTTTCCCCGCTCCTATTTATACTCTCCCTAGAACTCTTACTGCAACACATTAGGCTTAACCCGGACATTAGAGGACTTGAAACCAGCATGTACCATCACAAAATTGCTGCTTATGCAAACAATCTACTGTTTTACATCTCAGAACCGCATACCTCTCTCTCGGTTATCTTATCTGCAATACGCCACTATGGTGATCTTTCGGATTTTAAAATCAATTTACAGAAGTCGGAAGCACTTAACATCTCTCACTCCCAGTTCTCATGCTCGCCTTAGTGGCAACTTTCCTTTCCGATGGGCTCCCCAGGCTATTCAATACCTGGGCAATAAAATCCCTTCTAACCTACATTTCATCTACCAACTCAACTTCCAGCCGCTTCTGAATATCTTTTCCTTAGACTTAGACAGATTGAAGAACTTGGCAGTTTCATGGTTTGGTAGATGTAATGTCTTAAAGATGAATATCAAGTCCAAGGATGCTTTACCTCTTACAAGCGCTGCCAGTTCGGATTCCACAAAGCTTGTTTCGTAAGATATGGACAATTTTCATCAACTAGATTTAAGACAGACCGAGATCCGGGTGTGACCGGATGTAGGAGTGTGGAGTGTGAGTGAGGATGACATGTGAGACGGAGAGAGGTGCATGCTGAGTCCTCCACAGCCCCTCTACTCCCTGCATATGAAGCCGGACAGAAATACTAAGTTTGACTGCTGAAGCCTATGCCCCCGCTCTTGCTGCTGTAGTTGCCGCTGACAGGGAGACTTACCTGCCGATGCTTTTGGGCCCGGGGGTCTCTGGGGGTCTGTGGCTGCCTGTTGCCTGCCCGCCCGCCCGCCCGCCTGGGGTGTCCTCTCTGGAGCTTCTTGGGGGCAGCGCTGAGAGTGGAGATCTGGAGGTGGAGGTCCGGCTGCAGCCAGTGAGCGGAGCCCGCGATTGGAGAGCGGAGGTCACCTGACTAGACCAGACCACGTGAGCGGCTCTGTGAATCCCGGCGTGTCTTGGCTGAGAGACGGTGAGAGAGGGGAAGGAGGTGCTGGAGACAACCAGGGGATGATACCCAAGGGGATACCCAAGGGACCTCTGGAGGCCCCCCCCCCCCCCCCCCCCCCCCCACACCGAACCTGCTTGATATATCCCTCTACAGCCCAATATAATACAGGAGAAAAAGAGGAGGAAGGACAGGAGATGCACTCAAGCCGGAAGACAGCAGCCCCTGAAAAGTAAACCTACAGTGGATGGTAGCCTGAAGCCGGTCTTGTTTAAAAAAGGGAAAAGCCGTGGAGAAACAGCATAAAAGTGAGTAACCCAGCATTAGCAAGCATAATATTGATGAGGGGGAATACTGGGCTCTGAACTGAACTGAATTATATGGTGCATTGACGCATGGATACATGGACTAATTAAATGCTGAGAAGGATTAATTGATCACTGAACTAAGAAGAGAGCTTGATAAAACTTGCAGTACGGATGAATGGGATCTCTTTACCCCCTTAATCCATACATGGGATATGGTGCTATTGTCTGGCTGTTCTTTACCTGTGAGAGCTGTCTGCGAGACACTCGGCTTTTGATGCTTTTGGTGCCCCTGGTGCTGTCACGTATAAGGGGGATACGGTGATGCTGATCCGCTCCTTATTATTTACAGTAGACTTATATGAGATCCCCTGATCTGGGTGCGGAAACAGAGGTCAAACAGAGGGAGGAGAAAACAAAAAAAAAAATTTCTTCCTTTAAAGCAACAAAAACCAAACTTTTTTGACCAATCGTCCTATATTGCTGCTACCCAGAAGGGGAAAAGGGAGACGCACGCTCTCGTTCATGCTGGCTTGTTTCTTTCTTTTTTTTTTTTTCTTCTTGACCCTAAGAAGTTGCTTTTCTTGGACTCTTAACATTAACATTAACAGAAAGCTGGGCATAGTGAAATACCTGTTTCCTTACAAAAATCAGGGTAAAGTGCAGGGCATCTGCTCTGCAAATATAAATCGCATAGATGCAGCAGCTACGCTCAGGAAAGGAGAAGAACTCACAACACCCGGCAGATGCTGCTAGACTGGAGTCATATGCCCATTCTTCTGCCCAGACGCCTACGGCAACAAAAAAGACGGCGCAACTTAAAACACAGGGGGGGGTGACTGACAGAAAAAGCCAAGGACAGTCAGCAGCTACTACTATACAGGGCTCAGCAGGAATGTCAACAATTAAAACATCAAATAAAAACCCTGAGGTGATGGAACAGAATATGGCGGTAACAGCTGAGACGTGCTTACCCTTGGAAACGGAACCAACACTAAAGGATGTATTTACAGTTGTGAGCGCATGTAAGAGTGCACTAAAAGAACTTTGTACCCAGATGAAAGAGGTAAAAGAGGATTTGGTACTGGTCCGCCAAGAATTGCAAAAAACAGCGGAAAGGACCTCTGCTCTGGAGGCAAGGACAAGCCAGCTGGAAGACGATGTATACCCATTAATAAATGAGGTGAAAAATCTGAAGGAGCAGATGTGCAGATACGCATCAAAGATGGATGAGATGGAGAACCGTCTCAGAAGAGACAATGTTAGGATGGTGGGATTGCCAGAAAAGTGCGAGGGCTCCAACCCCATAGAGTTCCTTGAAAAATGGTTTATTGAGAATTTCGGAAGAGAGACATTTTCAACGACATTCTCTATTGAGAGAGCACATAGAGTTCCTTTTAGAGCTCCGCCAGCAGGGGGACATCCCAGGCCGCTCCTTATGAAGTTCCTAAATTATAGAGATAAAGTTGCACTGCTGCGGACAGCAAGAGAGGCGGGAAACATTTCTTTTAAGGATACTAAGATATCATTGTATTCTGACTTTTCGCCAGAATTACAGAGACGGAGAGCAGAGTTCATTTCAGTTAAACGGGCATTACAGAAACATGGGTTGACTTATGCCCTTCTTTACCCAGCAAGGCTGCGTGTGGTGACAGAGGGTGGGACTCAGATTTTTGATACCCTGGCGAGTGTAGAGAGATGGCTGGATGAGAATAAGGATAAGTGGTAGATAATCTGAGCAAGAGGGGGGGGGGGGAATTGGGGGAAAAAGATATTCCCTTTTTTGTTTTTTTTGTTTTTTGGGCTGTTTCCCTTTTTCGCCCTGCTCTCTCTCCCTCAGGAAAACAGAAAACAGAAAATTAAAAATTAAAAACAGGGGGGAGGAGAGGGGGGAGGAAGACGAGCATAGTTTTTCGAATGAGATGGGAAGGGAGTGAAAGTGAGGAATACATGGTGTGGGAGACAGTCACTGGAATGCCCTCAGGGGAACACCAGGATAGGTGGAGGAGGGGGGAGGGAGGGGGGAGGAGAGGGGGAGGATGGGTGGGAGAGGAAGGGAGGATAGGCACACGATACACAGGAATAAAGTGTTCATTAATATAAGTAAAATACATGTAAAACACGAATTGAAGGAGAGTATAGAAGGTAATGATAATGACAATGCACAAAGGAATAAGATAATTGAGAAATGGCAAGGAAATACACAATGGGGGAAAGCTTGTTACAGGAAAATAGAATTAAAAAAAAAAAAAAAAAGAAAATTTGGAAATATTTGATTGTATATACACTCTTTTGGGATGTTGGGTTATACCTTTTAATAGACACGGTAAAAAAGAAATAGGTATGAGTTATTCACAATATAAAACAAAGAAATTTAGGGTAAAGTTCGACTATGTAATCATCTTTGGCATTGATACCCCTGACATTTTCATGATATACTACATACCGTTAAATGCAAAGTAAAACGTTGAGTCTAGGCTCATGGAATGTCAGGGGCCTGGGGACAGCAGCTAAAAGAGCTGCAGTGCTCTCTATGATGGAAAGAAATGGGATAGAGCTGATATGTCTGCAGGAAACACATCTAACAAAGAATACAACTTACTCACTACAGAGTAAAAGATATCCTATTCAGTATCATGCAGTACACTCCACATATTCCAGAGGAGTAAGCATTTTAGTGAGAGCTGGAGTGAGGTTCTCCTGCAGACATACCAGCATAGATGAAAATGGCCGATATGTTTTTTTGCACTGTACAATTGACAAATGTATGTAATAGCAAATATTTATATTCCTCCACCTTTTAAAATAGATGTTATGCTCAGATTAAATTAATTTATAATGGGAATGGAGGAAACACCGGTTCTGATAGTAGGAGATTTTAACGAGGTTTTGGATCAAAAGGTTGATAGGTTTCCCGCACCATTAGACCCAGCTCCTAGAGAGAGGACCCGTCTGAGCCAATTTATGGAAGAAGTTGGTCTACTAGATATGTGGAGAGTGAGGAATCAGGGCGCCCAGCAATACTCCTGCTATTCAAGCACGCACTCCACACTCTCCAGGATAGATATGGCCCTTGGGAATCATAAAGCGTTACAGATTATGGGAAAGATAATATACCTGCCAAGAGGTGTGTCTGACCATTCCCCAATGATTTTAACTTTAAATTTAGGTGGACCAAAAACCCAGAGAGAGTGGAAAATCAATTCGTATTGGTTTGAGTTAATAAAGGAGTCGGAGGAGATTTTGCCTAAATTAAGGGAATTTGTAGACTTTAATGAAGGTACTACGAGTACCGGGATATTATGGGATGCTCTCAAGGCATACCTTAGAGGTATCCTGATCCAGCAGGTGGCAAAATTTAATAAAAAAAACAGGGAGGGGGAGGAAAAATCCCGTAGAGAGGTAATGGAGGCAGAAAAAAACTATGTAGAGGATCCAACATCGCAGAAGCAGAAAATATGGCTGGAGAAACAACAAGCATATAAGCTGGTAACCATAAGGGAGGTTGAGACTAGACGACTCTTTCTGCGACAGTCTTCCTTTGCAGAGGGTGAAAGTGTTGGAAGGATGTTGGCGCAAGTGGTGAAGTCTAACTCTTCCCCCTCCGATGTTCAGTCCATTAGAGTAATAGGAGGGGCAATAACATCAGATACCTCAGAGATAGTACAGACCTTCCAGACATATTACCAAAAACTCTATACTACACAGAAGGTGGGGATGGGAAAAGAAATGGTAGACTTCTTGGAGAGGCTAGAGATCCCGTCTATAACACAACTGGAAAGGGAGGAATTAGAAATCCCAATATCACTCGGGGAAATTCAGCAGGCAGTAGCAGATATGGCAAATCAAAAATCGCCAGGCCCAGACGGACTCCCGACAGAAATATACAAATATTATGGAGAAATATTACTACCAGAGCTCATAAAAGTACTAAATGGAGCCGCCATAGAAGGTAAACTCCCTGCTTCAATGCTGGAAGCAACTATTATAGTTATACCAAAAGAAGGGAAGGACCCTCAGGACCCTGCGGCATACAGGCCTATATCCCTCTTGTGCTCTGATGCCAAGATTATAGCTAAGGTCTTGGCAACAAGGCTTAACAGGCTAATCTCAAAGTTAATTCATCCAGACCAGACTGGATTCATAGCTAATAGATCTACCAGCATGAACATCAGAAGAACATTTCTAAATTTACAGACCCCGACACAGAATGAGGGAACAAGAGCTGTATTGTCACTAGATGTGACTAAAGCCTTCGACAGCGTAGAATGGGGGAACATTTGGAGGGTTCTGGGTAAATTTGGATTTGGCCCGACATTCATTAGGCTGATAAGAATGCTTTATGATAATCCTAGTGCTAAAATAAAAATTAACAACGAATTTTCGAAAAAGATCACTCTTGAGAGGGGGACGAGACAGGGGTGCCCCTTGTCACCCCTGCTCTTCGCCCTAGCGATGGAACCGTTGGCAATAGCCATAAGGTCAAGTACCGAGATAACCGGATTCCAGAGGAAGATGGGAGAGGAAAGAATCGCGCTATATGCCGATGACATTCTCCTCTTCCTGGGGGATACGGAACAATCATTGGTAAAGGCAATGAGTCTGGTAGAAGAATTTGGGAGCTTTACGGGTTTAGAAATAAACTGGGGGAAATCCGAGCTACTCCCGATAGATCCACTTGGAGAAACGACGATATTGGAAATGCCACAATTAACGGTGGTAGACACAATGAGATATCTGGGGGTATTGGTGACGAAAGATCCGAATCAATACATTCATAAAAACCTAACCCCGCTATTGGCTAAATTTAAACAAAAAATCCATATTCGGAAACGGCTCCCGTTGTCAGTCGCCGGCAGATGCAGTTTAATAAAAATGATTTGGCAACCACAACTGCTATATATACTGCACAATTCTCCAATGTGGATCTGCAAAAAGTGGTTTAATAAAATCGAAACTCTCTTTCGAGAGCTTATATGGAAAGGGGGGCAAGCGAGGATCCGTCTCCGTACATTACAGCTCCCGGTGGGGGAGGGAGGACTTGCAGTCCCCCAACCCGAGATTTACTACCTATCGGCACAATTGCAACAAATAGGAGGATGCAATGTGCCGGGAGGAGGTACCCCTAATGGGAAGATACTGCTAAACGGGGTTCCCCATGATACCATCATTGAAGCGCTAGAGGCAGATTCCTTTAGTCACAGGAACCCAAGAGTAAAAATGATAACCAAAATATGGAAAACGGTTAAAAAGCTGATGGGATACACCGGGTTTACTGAATACTCTCCATTGTGGAATAATATTAAATTGAAGGAAATCCTCCAGATAGGAAAAGTTAGGACATGGGAAACAAAGGGTATTAAAAGGTTGAGGCAACTGTATAAAGAGGATAGGTATAGGAAGTTCCTGGACCTGAGAGAGGAATTTGGTATACCGCAACACTCATTTTTTACCTACATGCAGGTGGGGCATGCCCTTGGGGCCCAATTTGGGTAACAAACCCCAGAATGGAGTGAAACGCCCCTCTTCCAGGTTTTGGTTAAGGCAGGATCAACTAAGGGACTCATTTCGGAGATATACGGACAGATAAGTAAAAAGGTTAATATAGGTACTAGTCTCCCCAAAATAAGAGAGAAATGGGAGGAAGACATCGGGGAAATAACACAGGATCAGTGGAAGAGGGTCTTAGAGATGGGACCGAAGGTCTCGGTCTCACCTCCACAGAGGGTCTCCCATCTGATGCTGATAAATCGAGCCTATTATACGCCTAAACGTTTGTTTAAATACGGAAGAAGAATAGATGATAAATGCCCTAGATGCCAAGGGACTGGAGACCTAATACACATGATGTGGCGCTGCCCAAAGCTGTTCCGATACTGGGAGGGAGTGATAAACTATCTAAGTGATACATTTGGAACACCTTTGGAGGCGGAGGCCACACTGTGTGTATTGGGATATAGGAAGGAACGGGAGGAGAAGAAGACTACAACAGTTGTAATATTGAGATGCCTGTTCCAAGCCAGGAAATTAATAGCTACAAGATGGCAGGCGACAACACCCCCGGCAATAAGAGATTGGATTAGGATAGTAAATGAGACGATTTGTAAAGAAAGAGCAGTCTATATAAAAAGAGGCAATCTTAAGGATTTTGAGGAGATGTGGAAACCATGGTTGGAAAGAAGGGATATTCCTCTCTAGAGGGTAAGAACCATAGACGGGCGGAGAATAATTTAAAATAATACCGTAAGACAAAAGTATATGGGAGTTAACCCAGAAAAACTAAGGGTAACCTTGAAACCTCACCGGGGAGGGGAGATAGTGGACCAAGGGAGTAAAGCCATAGGCCTAATGGCGAAAAAACCTTTTTCCCACCTACCTCTTTTTGTGTGTTTTTTATTTGTTATATCAGAAAGTTAGTTAAGATGACTCCACTCCTCATACTCTCTGTATTCTGTAATAAGATGATGATATATATGCGGAACAATGTTTGTTCCTGATTTTATTGAATGAAATGCTAAATAACTGAATGTGAAAAAGAAAAAAGATAAATAAAGAATGAATATTTAAAAAAAAAGATTTAAGACAGACCAGAACAAATCAGTGGAGACTAAACGAGAGTTTGCTGCAAGATAACGAGGTCCTAGAAGACGTAATTAAAGAGTTGAAGTTTTATTTTAATACCAATGACACTCCAGAGTGCGACCCCGGAATTACCTGGGAAGCACATAAGGTAGTAATCAGAGGTGTATTAATTAAACACGGAGCTAGGATCAAGAGGAAACGCACTGAAAGATTAAACAGGCTATTGAAAGAGTTAGCTATCTTGGAGGGCAAACACAAGCAAATATGGTCATCAAACGTAGAGAAAGAGCTGGTTAGTAAAAGAACTGAAATTACAGACATTCTATACTATAAAGTAAGAGCGGCAATGCAGAGATGCAAAAAGTTTGAATATGAGTCAGGAGATAAATGTGGGAAAAGATTGGCTAGACTTTTACGTGAACAGAAACTGAGTAATTATATCCCACATATCAACCCACCTAAGAAACCAAAGGTCACAAAACCAAAGGATATAGCAAGGGAATTTCAAGAATACTATCACTCTCTTTATAACATACAGAGCAAGCCCCTGACTAGCGAGCAAATTGACCAGTATCTAATAGAATCAGCAATACCAAGACTATCAGAAGCAGATAGACAGAAGCTAGATGACGCTATAACCGTGGAGGAAGTTAAATTAGCAGTGAATACAATGAAAATGGGAAAAGCTCCCGGACCTGACGGTTTTACAGGTCAATACTATAAAATTGTATTTCCCTCAATATCAGAATATATGGTTAAATTATTTAATGCCCTAGGGACGTCGGCCAGTTTAGCCAAAGATACTTTGCTAGCGTATATTTCGTTGATACCAAAAGAGGGGAAAGACCTAGCTATTTGTGTGAGTTCCCGACCAATCTCGCTATTAAATTCGGACGTGAAGATCATGGCTAAGGTTTTAGCAAATAGGATACAACAATTTATCCCAGATTTAGTACATCTGGACCAGGTGGGATTTGTTCCTACTAGGGAAGCACGTGATAATACAACTAAGGCTATTAACCTGGTGCAGATAGTGAACACAACACAGACGCAATGCATACTTTTGAACACAGACGCAGAGAAGGCCTTTGACAGGGTGAATTGGAGTTTCATGTGGGCAGTCCTAAAACACGGAGGCTTTGGGAATAACATAATAAAGTGGATATCTTCCATGTATTCAGGTTTAACAGCTCAGGTACGGGCTAATGGAATACTGTCAGAGCCTTTCCAGATTTCAAACGGGACAAGACAGGGATGCCCTCTATCCCCACTCCTCTTCGCCCTGTCATTAGAGCCTTTTCTGTGCACGTTACGTTCAAACTCAAATATCTCAGGTATACAAATAGGGAAGAACCATTGTAAAATTACAGCCTATGCAGATGATATGTTGTTCACTCTTGTAAACCCGCTGATCTCAATCCCGGAATTAATGAAGGAATTTGAGAGATACGGAGTTCTATCGAACCTACGTATCAACTTTAACAAATCAGAAGCGATGGGAGTAAATGCCCCGCATACAGTGATAACATATCTTAAACAAAAATTTAAGTTTAAATGGACAGACAGAGCACTGACATACCTAGGTATACAATTAGCTGGAAAGGTGGATAAGATCTTTGAGTTTAATTTCCCGCCTTTATTGTAAAAAGTGAAGATCTTACTCTATAAGTGGAATCAGGACTTCCATAGCTGGCTGGGTCGATGCAATATTATTAAGATGAACATACTCCCAAAAATGCTCTATTTGCTACAAACACTCCCAATACATATACCAGCAAAGTATTTTAAACAATGTCAGAGAGTGATTTTTGAGTTTATATGGGCACATAAAAACCCCAGGATACAAAGGAAACAATTAATGTGTACTAAGCAGCAGGGAGGACTCCTGATATACGGAAATACTATTACGCAGCACATTTGAATAGGTTAATAGATTGGAATAGACACTCAGAAACAAAGTTATGGGTACAAATTGAACAGGCACAATATAAAATACCCATTGAAAGAGCACCATGGTGGTTTGCCTCGTCGCCGAAAGAAATGAATAAAAACCCGATAGTGGGTAATACGGTGAGAATTTGCGCAACAGTACTACCCATGATGGGTATTGACCTTAGGACCTCCCCACTATACCCGGTGATAGGTAATCCCCTCTTCCCATTGGGATATGAAGACGGAGCATTCCGGCATCTAAGGATCAGAGGATGCACACAAGTAGCGAGGTATATCCAAATGGGGAGATGGGTAACAATAGAGGAACTGATGGAAACAGAAAAGATATTTCGTCTAAAATTCTGGAGCGCACTTCAGATGGTTCACTTCTTGAATACCCTGCCGAATCCTGAGAACTTCGAAAGACCCCTCAGGAGATTTGAGATAATGTGTAACGAACAAGGAACATTAGCACATACTCTCTCAATAAGTTATGAGTTACTAGCGCAATCAGGAGTCCACCTTCCGAAGTGCGTTCAAGACTGGGAAAGGGAATTAGAGAAGACATTTAGTCCGGAACAGCGTCAATGCATATATAGGCGAACACACGAGACATCAATCTGCGTGAGAATACAAGAGACAAATTATAAGATCTTTACGAGATGGTATAGGACACCAGAAAGACTAAATAAAATTTTCCCAGAGGTAACGGATAAATGCTGGAGGTGCCAGGAAAGCAAAGGAACGATGTTACATATATTTTGGGATTGCCCAAGGTTGAGGAGTTTTTGGTTAGAGATTAAAAGAGCTCTTCAGCTCTGTTCAAAATATGAGATTCCTGAAGACCCAGAATTCTACCTTCTACATTTAAATCAAATATCAGAAAAAGACTACAGGGAAACAATTATACGCCACCTCTTAGATGCTGCAAAGGCATGTATAACAAAGATGTGGAAGTCATCAAGCCCACCAACAGTGGAGATGTGGATTGGTAGAGTTAAGGGAATTAGCAAATTAGAAGAGCTAGTCCTGATAGCACAATATCAAAAAGGAAAATACTTAAGAACGTGGATACCCTGGAAGACCTATACGGACTCCAGAGGAGAGGCTTAAGGAGGGTCTGGTCGAACGTTATAGAAGAAGATCGAGAATGTTAAAGTGGTATGTGTATGTGTTGTTGTTTTGTTTTGTTTTTGTTCTGTGTGTTAGTGTTTTGTGATGGTTTTGTTTTTCTTGGATGCCCCTCCCGGGAATCTGAAAGTTGATTTTTAGGTGAACCTCCGCTTTAACACCCCATTTCATCCTGTTGTCCACAGAGGCAGAAAAGGCGTTTGACAGGGTGTGCTTGGCTTTCCTTCTGGCCACGCTTTGGTGCTTTGGGATGCCATCCTCCATTCTGTCCTGGATATCTGCCATCTATTCCACCCCTACCGCGACATTCAGAGTAAACTGAATCGATTGCAGACCATTTACTATAAGTAACATCACGAGACAGGGATGCCCACTTTCCCCGCTCCTATTTATACTCTCCCTAAAACTCTTACTGCAACACATTAGGCTTAATCCGGACATTAGAGGACTTGAAACCAGCATGTACCATCACAAAATTGCTGCTTATGCAAACAATCTACTGTTTTACATCTCAGAACCGCATACCTCTCTCTCTCGGTTATCTTATCTGTAATACGCCACTATGGTGATCTTTCGGATTTTAAAATCAATTTACAGAAGTCGGAAGCACTTAACATCTCTCACTCCCAGTTCTCATGCTCGCCTTAGTGGCAACTTTCCTTTCCGATGGGCTCCCCAGGCTATTCAATACCTGGGCAATAAAATCCCTTCTAACCTACATTTCATCTACCAACTCAACTTCCAGCCGCTTCTGAATATCTTTTCCTTAGACTTAGACAGATTGAAGAACTTGGCAGTTTCATGGTTTGGTAGATGTAATGTCTTAAAGATGAATATCAAGTCCAAGGATGCTTTACCTCTTACAAGCGCTGCCAGTTCGGATTCCACAAAGCTTGTTTCGTAAGATACGGACAATTTTCATCAACTACGTTTGGCAGGGCAAGCCCTCGCGGCTTAAAAAAATCGCTACTACAGCAACCAAAACTCAGGGGTGGGGTTGGCCTCCCCGACCCAGCCCTTTACTGCACAGCAGTCAACATGAATGGAGTGGTGGACTGGTGCAGACATGCAACCCATAAACTGTGGGTCCACCTGGAAAAGGAAACAGTGCCGACACATCTCAACATGGCCCCTGTATCTGAAGAAATGGGAGAGAGATCTTAACACTGCATTTACTGAGGATCAAAAGAATCGTATCCTCTTATTTGCACATAAGTCATCCCTGTGTAGCAAATACCAGGAGATCACATACAAGATTTTGACTCGCTGGTACAGGACCCCATCAGTCTTGGCGTCAATTTTCCAAGGTCATAGTCCCCTGTGTTGGAGATGTGGCACCCAGACTGGCACATTACTTCACATTTTCTGGGAATGTTCAGAGCTGTCCCTTTTCCTGCAGATCAACCACAAGATTACTGATGTCTCCCTCCAGGATAACCCTGCAGTAATACCCCTAAATCTGACTCCCATGTCCTGTAAGTGATATCACAAATCCCTATTGAAACAACAATACTCACCAGTGGTGTCACAGTGGTTAGCGAGGGTGTGCGATATACAGCGGATGGAACATCTTACAGCTGCCTTAGGGGAAAGGGAGGAAGAACACAACACTCGCTGGACACATTGGGATCTGTTCCGATTCTCGGACGAATATAATTTCTACATTTGAGTAGCTTGTCTCGGAAAAATTTGAAAGGGCCATCGACCTGGACAGAGCTTCTCACCCCCCCTCCCCGCTTATTACCCTCTACTGTTCCCCCTTTACCCTTCTATTCCCCACCGACACCATTGGTGTCGCCCACTTCTTCCTTTTTCCTTTTACAGATAAAATTCCCTCGGTTTGCATAATCCTTTGGTACCGTTCCTGGGAAACCAGGACCGAGAGCCACACCCTACAAGAGACACATTGTTTAGGCATAGTCCGCTAAATTACAATGGCTCGGTACCTGCCAATAGGGATTAAGTTTGCTTTACCTGTTAGGTTATCTTACTTTTTCTCTATCGATCTCATTTAAATGGTATACATATGTCCTATAAAACTAACCATCTTCCTGGTTTGGAGGTTCCCCCCATTATTCAGGTTGAAATGAAGGATGTGTTGTTGTGGAGTCTTTGGACCACAGTCTCCTGCTCTCTCATAACACTGTAAAGGAACCTTACCGATTGTCTCATTAATGTACTTAGACCTTTTTGACAAGTTATAATATTATAAGATGTTGGTTGACATTTGTGATGCCATACTATTTTGTACAATTTGCTTATTTTAAATAAAGATTAAAAAAAAAAAATGTCTTGTCAAGTGTAACCCCGATATTCCACCAATAATTACAATGCAGAAAAACAATTATACAGATAATCTTTTCAGAAACAGGTTAACTATATTGTTTGTTGAGTTTAAAGGCTGTCTAAAGGTTTCAGACTTTACCTCATAGAGTGTGCGTTATATGCTCATGTTCTGCTTGCCAGCCCTTAGCGTCTCTATTTTGGTTTTGCATCATTAGTGTCACTTCTTCTTGTTTATTTTTCTCTCTTTTTTTTTTTCCCTTCATTTTTTCTTCTTTTTTTCTCATAGCACATAGAAAAGAAAAAAGCAACAATTACTCCCTCGTTCCCTTCCCCCTCCCTCCCCTCGCCCCACCCCTTCATCTCACCTTAAATAATCCCTTATGCCTCAAAATCTCTCTAATTTTCCTCTTTGGGTAACCTTTAAGTATCTTCCCTTAGATTTTCAGCGTAGCTCCATGATTTCTTAAAAGCCCTCCAGTTGTCCCATTTCTTTATTTGTGCCATGTTGTTGCCCTCTATACCCTCTCTCAGTTCTTCCATTTTGTAGGTCTCTTTGACCGCATCAATCCATTCCCAGATCAAGGGACATTCCACCTCTTGCCACTTCCTTGGTATTAGCCTCTTGGCTGCATTGAGTAAGTGCGGTACTAGGGTTTTTCTATAGCTTTTAATACCTTCCCCCCCCCCCATGAAAAAGGACAACCCATGGATCTCTCTTATTTTTTTTCTTTGTAATCTCTTCTACACATCCCAGTATTTTTTCCCAAAACTTCTTGACTTTGGGGCCATAGGTGGGCCATATTTCCCGGTGATCCACAACCACTCCAGCAGTCTCCTGTTTGCCCATCATTAAATTTACATAATTTGTCCGGTGTCATATACCATCCAGTTATGCATTTAAAACTCATTTCCGCTGTACGATTGTCTACCGCGGAGGTGTGTGTCAGTATCAAAATTTTCTCTATTGTGGCCCTATCCCGCTGTGTCCCAAGTTCCCTTTCCCATTTTTTAATAAATGGAGGTATGCTCTGCTCCTCCATTTTCAGTAGGATCCTATATAACTTTGAGATGGTTCCTTTAGATCCCTCTGTGGTACATAATTTTTCCAATTCCGACAGCTGATCTCCTGACCTCAATGGGTGTGGTAGTTTTTGAATAAAATGGTTTAGCTGCTGATACCTCCATTTATTGGTTTCCATGAGATTCTTTTTATATTTTAGCTCCTGTAGTGTTATTAAGTGTCCTTCATTAATTATATCCCTTAATTGTGCAGTGTCCTTTTTAATCCAATTTCCCCCTACCTGTGTTTTACCTGGTGCAAAATAATCATTATTTTTCAACGCTATAAGAGGTGAGTTATATTCCTTCTCAATTTTTTTATAAACATTGTCCCATATTTTGAGTGCATTTTTTGTTATCTCGTGTGTATTCGTGTCGAGTGTCCTAAATTGGGGAGGATTCCAAATTATCTTGTCCAGCCTCGCCTTCGATAATTCATTTTCTAAACTAACCCACCTTTTTTCTTTGTTGACTCTGGCCCATTCCACTACTCTCGACAGTACAACTGCGTCATATTTTTTAATGTCTGGAACTGCAAGTCCCCCCTTATTTTTTGGTTGTTTTAGGGTCTGGAGTGAGATTCTGTGTTTCTTATTTCTCCATATGTAGTTCATAATCAGTTTTTTTAAGAGCTATAAACAGTATTTTTGGCAAAGTTATGGGGATCATCTGAAATTTGTATAGGATTTTTGGTAGTATAACCATTTTAAAGTATTTAATTCGTCCTATCCATGATATTGATCTATTTTTTACCCTTTTTATTTCTGTCTTAATTTCATTTAATAAGGGGGTGAAGTTTATCTCAGATTTTTTTTTATTGATTTTGCTAACAAAATCCCTAGGTATTTAAGTTCTTTTACCCAGGAGAATTGGTACTTCACTCTTAGAGATTGCTCCTCTATCCTATTTATATTTACGCTCAGAATCTCTGTTTTGGGGACATTTAATTTAAAGTTTGAGATTTCTCCATACTGCCTACATAGATTTAGTAAATTCGGAATTGATTTTTTGGGATTTACCAAATAGAAGAGGACGTCATCTGCAAATGCAGAGAGTTTGTGTTCCTCCTCTCCTATTTTGACTCCTTTTATATCTGGACATTTGCGGATCCTGGCCGTAGGGGTTCTAGGGAAAGTACAAACAGGAGTGGCTATAAAGGGCACCCCTGCCTTGTTCCATTTTTCATTATAAATGCTTGGGAAAGACTGCCATTTATTTTTATTTTGGCCGTTGGAAACTGATAGAGTGTCGCGATCCATTCCATCATCCTCTGCCCAAACCCCATGCCCTCCAGGGTAAGTAACATGAGTCCCCAGTCTACCCTGTCGAATGCTTTTTCTGCATCTATCGACAGGAGTAGACCTGGGGACCCAGTCGTTTTTATTTTTTGGAGTATCAGGCGAACAATTTTATATCTGTATTCGGCAGAGATATTGGTCGGTAGCCTGGGCAACCTCTACTGTCCTTGCCTTCCTTTGGAATGACGGTAATGGTTGCCTCTGATGCCTCTCTACTTAATTTATACTCTTTTCCTAAACCATTAAAGTATTGACAAAGTCTTGGCAGGAGAATCTCCTTGCATTTTTTATAGTACAATGCTGTAAAGCCATCTGGACCCGGGCTTTTAACTGAGGCTGAACCTGTTAATGCTAGTTTGATTTAATTTTCCGTAATTGACCTGTCCATCCCTTCTGCATCGCTTCGGCTAATTTTTGATAGTCCCGCTTCCTTTAAAAATTCTACGATCTTATTTTTTTTCTCCCCTTTTTCCCAGTTCTTCTGTTCTACCGAATATAGCTTTTCATAGTATATTCTGAAGGTTTCTGCTATATCTTTTGTTGTATGTAAAACCTCTCCTTTTTCATTTTTAATTTTATCTATATAATTTCTTGATTTCTTTTTTTGTACCATCCGAGCTAGATGTTTATTTGTTTTATTCCCCCACATGTACCGTTCTCTTGCTATTAGGTTAAATTCCCTTCTCGTTTCCTGGTCCATGAGTTCTTTAAGTTCGTTTCGTTTATTGACTAAATTCAGATATAGATCCCGTTGCTTTCCCGTTTTCTTATGTTTTTGTTCTAGATTGAAAATCTCGTCTATTAATTTTTCCCTTTTGCTGCTTTTTTTTTTTTTCCTCCTTGCTCCTTCAGAGAGCAAGATCCCTCTTATCACCACTTTGTGTGCGTCCCATAATGTTGCTGCAGAGATTTCATCTGTCTCATTTGTCCTAAAGTACTCTTCTAATTCTTTTTTAACCCTCATTAAGCTTGTCTCATCGACCATTAGTTCCTCATTTAGCCTCCAGTTTTGATATGGCTTCTGATTTCCTGGAATTTTTATGGATATACTAATAGGGGCATGGTCGGAAATCGTCATGGTTTCTATTCTCGTCTCGACCACCATTTCTAACATTCTGTGGTCCACAAAGATGTGGTCGATCCGAGAATAGCTCCCATGCACAGGGGAATAAAATGTATAGTCTCGCTGACCTGGGTTAAAAATTCTCCACGTATTGACCAGTTGGCTTCTGTATAGACTATCTTTTAACTTTCTTAGTTGTATGTTTTGGGTCCCCGGTGTCTGAGACGTCTTATCTACTTTCGAATCCATACAGAAGTTTAAGTCTCCTCCCAGGATTATCTTTCCACTCCTGAAGTCTTTTAATTTCCCTAATATTTCTATAAGGTATTTTATCGGGGAGGCATTCGGGGCGTATATGTTCACTAGTGTGCATTCCATCTCCTCCAATTTTCCTCTTAAAAAGAGGAATCTCCCTTCCGGGTCTGTCATTCTGTCAGTCAATACGAACCGAGCCCCCTTTGCTATTCCAATTGCTATCCCTCTGGCTTGTTTAGAAATAGTATCCCCATAATACCATATGGGAAAGTCTGGGGAATACAACCTAATATTCGATCCTAATGTGAGATGGGTTTCCTGTAGGAAGGCTATGTCTGTCCTATACCTTTTCAATTCCTTTAGCACCTTATGTCTCTTAGTTGGGCTATTATGTCCTTTCACATTATATGACAAACATTTAATTACTGGTATCTTTAGTTTTTTTCCTTTTTCCCTTCGCCTCTAAGTCTATGTCTAGCATTTTTTTCTCCTTAGGATTGCTCTCTTCTGATTATTTTGGTGAGATAAGGTTTCTTCCCTCCCCTCCCCCCCTCCCCCCTCTCCCGCCCCCCCTATTGGCCAATTAATGACCTCTGAACCATCTTCCATGTCTTGGTTCAGATCTCTCTAGGTGGGATTCGGGATTGCCTCCCCCTCTCATCATCTCCTGAGGGAGGGGGGGTGGGTCGGTCTGGAGATCGGACCCTTCAAACACTATCGGGGGTTGTCCCCTCAGCTTCTTCCATATTACTTATTTATCCTCGTATAGCCGAAACCTTATTATAACATCTCTTGTTCGCTCAGTGGTCACTCTTTTCGAATTCCCTACTCGGTGGACCCTTTCGATCCTAATTAGATCATCTAATGTTCTTTCCAGCAGGGGATTAAATATCTTCTGCATTATTTTCCTGAGATCCTCACCCCTCTCCTCTGGTATTGATCTTATCCTCAGATTTTGTCTCCGGTTTCTGTTTTCCTGGTCTTCTAATTTGTAGAGGATATACCTCTGTTGTAATTGTGTCTGATAAATTTGGTCCTTTAGTGTATTTGATTCTTATTCTTGCTTCTCTATTCGTTCTTCCACTGATTCTATTCTGGAAAGCAGGTAGCCTAGATCTGTCCGTAGGTTCTGTATTTCACCCTTAATCCAATCTTAACAGCATCTCTGCCATTTCTCCTTTTGATGGGGACTGTGCGTCTGTGCGTTGTTCATCCATCCTACTGCTTTCCGATCCGCTTTCTATAATCCTTTCTTCTCTTGATTCCATAGATATTTCTCTGGGATTTCCACCCTGGGGTTTCTTATTCAGTCTTTTTATCTTTATTTGCTTGTTGTTGCTTTGTTACTCCCTGGGCTCCGGGGACTTGTGGGCTTTCTCCTCTGGTCACAAACGGTCTAATGGAACTTGTTGCTGTTGTATTACTTGGTGTTGTCGGGGGTCCCCCCTTTGTTGATCTTCTCGTCATTCTACTCATAGTATTCTCCCTTTTTCTGATTCTCTTCCCCAGCTTGACCTCCTGTTACCTCCTCTCCTATCTCCTCTACCTCTCCCTCTAATTTCGCAACTTAACTTCCCTAGCTGCTTAACAAAAGACACAACTAAAAAAGGAAGGGAAAAGGGATGAGAGATTTAGAGGAGGCAGAGAGGGGGAGATGCTTTTCTCCCCCCAGCTCTTACCCAAATGAGAACAAGTGCTGGACGGGGTGGAACGAGAGATTTCAGATGTTTTCTATATACTTTCCTGGTTTTAGCCAGGGGTCCTTTTTATTTAATATTACTTTTCCACTTAATGTATCCGGGGTACTTGATTTTCCACTATTATCCCCAGTCCTCCCTTGCTTTATGGAGATTAGCTGTTCCTGTTTTTTGACCTTTGCCCTATTTATAAGATTATCCAAGTTTTAGGGGATCAGCTAATTTATTCGGCGTTATTAACCTCTTCAATACAGGGCTTTTATACACACCTTCATACCGGGCCTATTCTGGCACTTCTCTCCTACATGTACAAATCATAATTTTTTTTGCTAGAAAATTACGCAGTACCCCCAAACATTATATATGTTTTTTTAGCAGACACCCTAGGGAATAAAACGACGGTCATTGCAACGTTTTATCTTGTACGGTATTTGCGCAATAATTTTTCAAACGCCTTTTTTGGGGAAAAAAATTGTTTCATGAATTAAAAAAATAACAAAACAGTAAAGTTAGCCCAATTTTTTTGTAAAATATGAAAGATTAGGTTACACCGAGTAAATAGATACCTAACATGTCACTCTTTAAAATTGCGCACACTCATGGAATGGCGCCAAACTTCGGTACTTAAAAATCTCCATAGGCAAGGCTTTGAAATTTTTTACAGGTTACCAGTTTAGATTTACAGAGGAGATCTAGTGCTAGAATTGTTGCTGCCACTCTAACGCACGCGGCGATACCTCACATATGTGGTTTAAACAGCGTTTACATATGTCGGCGGGACTTGCATGTGCGTTTGCTTCTGCGCGCGAGCTACAGGGGACAGGGGCGTTTTAATTTTTTTTTATTATTATTATTTATTTTACATATTTATTTATTTATTTTACACTTTTTTTATTTATTTTTTATTTTTATATCACTTTTATTCCTATTACAAGGAATGTAAACATCCCTTGTAATAGGAATGTGTGTGACAGGTCCTCTTTATGGAGAGATGGGGGGGTCAATAAGACCCCACATCTCTCCTCCAGGCTGGAAACCATGAGATCGGTGAAAAAAATTCACTGATCTCATGAATAATGTGGCTTACAGCCGCAATCGCGACTTTGTTTACTTACGGGACCCGGGCGTGACGTCATCACATCGCGCCCAGGTCCTCCGACGATCATAGAGATGACTGGTGACCATCTGTTTACCAGTCATCTCTATACTTCCTGCCAGCGCCGGACGATTCTTTCTCCGGGCCCCCGATGGCACGGGAGAGCCCGGAGAAGCACCGGATGGCAGCGGGAGGGGGGGATGTCCCCTCCCGCCGCCTGTAAGAATGATCTAGCGGCGGAACCGCCGCTATGATCAATCTTACGTTGTGCAGAATCGCCGTCACAAGAGATAGATTTCTGGATGATGCCTCTCGCTGCAGGCATCATTCAGATATCCCCCTTCAAAGTCCAGGACGTCATATGACGTCCACTCTGGATGGTAGAGACACTTTGTGGACGTCATATGACAGTGGCTGGTATGGAAGTGGTTAATATAAAAATATTTATGTACGCGAGAGACAAGGAGAGAAGAAAGTCTCCTATTAACCATTTGATTATAGGACTTTAAAGAGGGAAGAATTTTAACTTCAGATTTCTTTCTTTTTTTTTTTTTCCCCCTTCCCCCTTCCCTTTTTAACCAAATAATGTATTCAGATAACTATCCGGTTATCTGGTTATTATAGTCCGAGAGAAGGGAGGACCCCAAAGAAAAAAAAATCAAGGAGACAGGAAAATCTCCAAAAAATTATTACCCAGAAAACAAAAATGAGGCAAAAATGAAGGGAGGGTCAGTCATTCAAGCAATATGCTGCAAATAGGATTTTGAATCTATGCGTATGTGCCAGTTTTACCTATTCTGAATGTTTCATATGAGATATAGGTGGCACCGTCTCTCCACCCAATCTAATGGTATAGTAATAATAATAAGCTGTGACGGCCAGTTACAAGTGGTAACACATCTTATCAATCCATTTTGTACGAGCTTCCGGGTCAATTAACACAATCAGTTGATTGTCTTGAGGTTCTCTTAAACCCCCGCTATTGGTCCCAGTTCTCGTGTATTGAATTGTACATACCATACGTTATAGATCCAATTGGCTTATATCAGCATTCCTGGCACTTGATATATAGAATAAATCATATACTGAATATTCAGAGTGCAAAACACATCTCCCTTCACAATGAGTTCACAATAAGTTGCTGTTATCATACCTTCTGGGTCTTCTTTAACAATTAATTCTGGCCAAGGCTGCCTTTCTTTAGAGGGAAAGACGGGTACCTCCTTACCTCTTTACCACTGTCCTACCCCACTCTCCCGACAGTATACCTCTAGGTCTGGATCATCTGGGAAGAGGGGTACAGATGATGTCCGTCTGGGCTCAGCATGCTCGCTGGCTCAACATACTCACTTCCATGTGGGCAATATAACCTCGGGCTCAGGCTCAGCGGGTACCGTCCTCCCGCTGCATACCCCGCTTCCTATGTCCCCCTCTGGCTGGTCTCATGAGCCCCGGTGTCCGGTGTCCGGTGCTGCAGCACTGCACATCACGGCCTGCAGCACATAGCGTGCCAATATCCGAGCGGGTCCGATGGGAAGCGTGCAGCAGCGGTGTGCGGTATGGAGGCTGCCGTCTCCTCCCCTCATTCGGCGCGGTCCATCCTTCCTCCTCGCAATCCCATGGCTCTTCACTCCCCCACCCGTGAGCGCTTCACGTCCTCACGTGCACGCGCACACCATCGTGTCATCCTGAGGCTTTCTGAGTTAAGGAAAGCAGTAGCTGAAAGTCTTCTGAGGAGGTGAGGTGGTGACTGATTTTTCTTTGTGATAAAAATCAAAGAGACTATTGTTTTTCTGCTGTATGACCACCAGTGTCTGCCCAGCACTAGGCTGTGCCAAACTCCCTAGATAGGTTCCTGTGTGGTGAAGGTAGACGCCCCAAGTGGCCAGGGTTTATTTTATGTTTGATTTTGTTTATGCTGTTTTGATGCTTGCACTTGTTTCCAGCAAGATGGAAGAATAAACCGAAATCTTTGTTTTCAACCGTCTTCGACTGCCTGTCTGTAAAGTTCAGTGTGTAGTGAACCCATCCAGGGGGTCACACACCCCGCTACCGAGCTAACCCCTTACAATATATATATATATATACACACACACACAGTACAGACAAAAAGTTTGGACACACCTTCTCATTCAAAGAGTTTTCTTTATTTTCATGACTATGAAAATTGTAGATTCACACTGAAGGCATCAAAACTATGAATTAACACATGTGGAATTATACATAACAAAAAAGTGTGAAACAACTGAAAATATATTTCATATTCTAGGTTCTTCAAAGTAGCCACCTTTTGCTTTGATTACTGCTTTGCACACTCTTGGCATTCTCAAGAGGTAGTCACCTGGCGCAGCACCCCATCACTCTCCTTCTTGGTTAAATAGCCCTTACACAGCCTGGAGGTGTGTTTGGGGTCATTATCCTGTTGAAAAATAAATGATGGTCCAACTAAACGCAAACCGGATGGAATATCATCCCGCTGCAAGATGCTGTGGTAGCCATGCTGGTTCAGTATGCCTTCAATTTTGAATAAATCCCCAACAGTGTCACCAGCAAAGCACCATCACACCTCCTCCTCCATGCTTCACGGTGGGAACCAGGCATGTAGAGTCCATCCGTTCACCTTTTCTGCATCGCACAGAGACCCAGGGGTTGGAACCAAAGATCTCAAGTTTGGACTCATCAGATCAAAGCACAGATTTCCACTGGTCTAATGTCCATTCCTTGTGTTCTTTAGCCCAAACAAGTCTCTTCTGCTTGTTGCCTTTCTTTAGCAGTGGTTTCCTAGCAGATATTCTACCATGAAGGCCTGATTCACACAGTCTCCTCTTGAAACAGTTCTAGAGATGTGTCTGCTGCAAAAGGTGGCTACTTTGAAGAACCTAGAATATGAAATATATTTTCAGTTGTTTCACACATTTTTGTTATGTATAATTCCACGTGTTAATTCATAGTTTTGATGCCTTCAGTGTGAATCTACAATTTTCATACTCATGATGAAAATAAAGAAAACTCTTTGAATGAGAAGGTGTGTCCAAACTTTTGGTCTGTACTGTGTGTGTGTGTGTGTGTGTATATATATATATATATTATATATATATATGTGTATATATATATATATATATATATATATATAAAAATAAAAGTAAATGTACCCATATTCTTATCAAAGTCCGGTATTTTTTGTAGGGAAGTTCAATTTCTATCACCCGACACCCAGGACATGCAGTTCTGGGAGCCAGGCAAGCATTTTTTTTTTTTACAGTTAGCCTGCTGCGGGCAAGCAGCAAGGTTTAGAGCCAAAGGTCAACTCTCTTGTAAAAGCAATCCAAGCGGCTAACTAGCCACTTGATCTCTTTTACAAGCAGCAGGAGGGGATGTGCCTCCCCTCCCATTGCCTTTCAAGGGCTGTCCTGACACTCGATCGACCAGCCATCGCTCCCAAAGGCTGATCACAAAGACCGGAACAGCTCTGTCGCCTCTATAATATGGGAAACATGAAGCGATTAACATACATTACTTCAGGTTTCCCCGGGGCCTGTTTTAAAAATTATAAGCACTTGATCATACAAATTTTGGAGGGATGAAATGCTGTTAAGGGCAGAAGAGAGTTCTGGGGTCTACAAAAAGAGTATCTGTCACTGCCATTTTTTGTGACAGCAAGAAAAGTGATTAAAACAAATTGAAATTAAATTTAAAGCAACAGTGTAAAAGAAAAACAAACAATGAATAACATTTTTAAAGCACTCCTATCCTGCATGCTCATGCGCAAAGGCAAATGCACGTATCAGCGCTGCACACATGCAAGCAACGATCAACTCACACATCTGAGGTATCACTGCAAACGTCAGATCACGGACAGTAATTCTAGCACCGGACCTCCTATGAAAACCTAAAGTGGTAACCTGTAAAGGCATTTAAAGCATTCCGTATGGCTAATAACATTTACACCTTTGCAAAAAATGATATGCATAATTATATCAGAAATAGGTTTAATGTATTCCTATGTATATTTATAAACCATATTCCACACATAATCCCTATGTAGAAAATTAATTATAAACACAAAAAACCTCCTGCGCTCTGGTGTTTCGCCAAACCGGGGTACAGCAGTATAGTCTAACGGCAAAGTCTGAAGTCTTGCAGCCCTCCACAGAACAAAGGGTGTTCATATGGCTAAAGCAAAAAGAAAAGAAAGGAGGGCGCACCGACCTTGTGCATTACCACTTAAAATGTTATTAAAACAGAATAAAAAGCAATGGTCCTACTCACAAGGAAATTTGAGTAAGCGCTTTTCAGACAGCTGGACTGGACCTCACGGCACCTGCCAGTAGAACCTCAGACATCAGAACGGCTGACGCGTTTCTGGGGCGTACCCCCTTCTTCAAAGCCTAGATGGTCCATGATACCTCTCTCCTGCTGCGTGTCCTCCTTAATATAGGTATATGTGTGTGTGCACATGTGCAAGGGCGGCCCCCAGCGCTAATGGCCACTGATTGGCAGGCCCCACCCCTCTCTCAAAACCCCACCCATCCAAAGTGTCACCCCAGGAGAGCAGGCACAAATGCGGTATAGAGAGGCATACTGTATCAAGTAAATCCCTACACAGCTACAGAATCAATAGCCTCCTTATTTTTATTTATATTATTATGGTTAGTGACAAGGGTCATAAGGGAATGATCTAAGATAGGGGACACTGGCCAGATGGTCAGACAAAAAAGTCCTTACCTGCTCCCTTTGTATTGCAAGACAGGAGCCATGATGGGGCCGTTTACTCCCAACATCCCTATGTACTGGGTGTCCCCGATCATCACGTGTATCCATTGGAAAGCACGCCATCATGCAACCAGGAAGTGCGGCTACCCCCTGCGTTCCACCCCACACATCCGGTTGCGCCGAACTCACATCCTTATTCACGCGCATTCACGTCTTGTTGATTTCTTAGTCTCCTGGTGTTTGGGGGGGTTTTATAGGCAAGAGAGGGTACAGCTATGGGGGCCAGGTTTGCCCTAGTTATGCAAATTTGTTTATGGGTTATTGGGAACTCAAATATATTTGGGCCAATAACCCCTTTGGGAAAAACCTGGTTCTGTACTCTCGCTATATAGATGACATTCTTATCATCTGCAACGCCACTGATGTAGAATTAGATGGGTTTTTGGCGCATTGCGCTAGAAACCCTTTTGGTATCTCGTTCACGCATTTAGTGAACGAGAATCATTTGGTATTCTTGGATCTAGAATTGGGGACGGATGAAAATGGGAGAATCTATTCGAAAACCCATTTCAAACCCAGTGCGGGCAGTTTATCTACATGCCCGCAGCCACCACCATCCAAGGTGGATTAAGAACGTGCCATTTGGTCAGTTTTGCAGGCTCAGGCGGACTTGAACTTTGAAAAAGGATTATGAAGACCAAAGTCTTATTCTAAGGGACAAGTTTGAGGAGAAGGGGTATGGAGATGAGCATATAGAGGAGGCTTTCCAAAAATACTTGCAATTGTATCGAGAAGCTGGTTCAGGAGGTGAAAAAGAAGAAGAAAGAACAACAAAGTATGCTAAAGATGAGCCACCACAAGTAAGGTTCTGTACCAGGTTCAATAATAAAGTCCCAATAATACAGAAAATCTTCAAGAGAAACTGGAAGATACTAGAATCTGATCCATTCTTGAATAAGTGCCTACCGTCCCATCCCAATTTGGTCTTTAGGAGGCCTAAAGATCTGAGGAGCATTATTGCCCCAAGTAGAGTGAAGAAAAGCAAGAATAAAGGGCTGAATAGCCTTTGGACTACTATTTTTGATCAAAAGGGCAGCTATAGGTGCGGTACACATGTACCACAGGAAAAAATAGGTGATAGGAGTAGACGGGAAGAGCCACGGGATAAAGCAATTTATCAATTGCGGCACTCCATACGTCGTCTATGGCCTACTCTGTCCATGTGGGCTCCTGTCTATTGGTCACACCTCTCGACCTATGAGGACCAATATGAACACAGAAGTAGCATCCTGACAGAGAAAGACAAGTGTTCAGTACCCAGACATTTTAAGGAGTTCCACGACAGTAGTACAGGTGGCCTTAAAGTGTTCGGCATAGAATCCATATTAAGTGATCTTGATAATGGCAAGAAATATCAGATTCTATGTAGGAGAGAAGCTTTTTGGATCTTCACATTGAAAACTATGACTCCGCAAGGCCTCAACGAAGAAATTGAACTGCATAATATAGTATGACCCTGTTATGATAGTGGGATACTGGAGGTATAGATATTGATCCCTTCCTTGTTTCACTACACGAGAGAGACTAGGCCATGCTCTTGTTAGCTATGGGTTGGTCTTTCCACTAGCCGGTTTCTTGTGGCAGATGGCATTGGCACTGGCCGATAGACATCCCTTTTTGCCAAGTAGTGTTAATTAGATAATAGGGTACCCTAGCTAAGTAGGTCTGGTAGAGGGTTTGGATTTAGGTTTGATTCTATACTAGGGAGCCCTGGTACAGTGTTTTAGATGTAGCGGTTAGGTACAACGAAGGGCTAAAAAATGGGGGGGAGGTTTTGTAATACTATGATACAATTGACTGTGTTGTTGGTCGGTCCACAAGTGATTTATTTTGTCTCTCTCTCTAGACCCATGGGATTTGTTCCATGGGTCTTGTGCGTGGTGGGTTGGTGCAATGTGTGTAGATGTGTGTAGATGTGATACTAGCACTGAGTACGTTAGTGCCTATGCATTTACTTCTCCATATGTGTATGAATGGCGTAATTTACACTATGTGCTTTTCAGTCTATATTTATATGTATATGTGGTTCCCTTTTTTAGGACTTTTCTATGTGTATTATAAGATTTTATATATTTGAGTTCCCAATAACCCATAAACAAATTTGCATAACTAGGGCAAACCTGGCCCCCATAGCTGTACCCTCACTTGCCTATAAAACCCCCCCAAACACCAGGAGACTAAGAAATCAACAAGACGTGAATGCGCGCGAATAAGGATGTGAGTTCGGCGCAGCCGGAAGTGTGGGGTTGAACGCAGGGGGTACCCACACTTCCTGGTTGCATGATGGCGTGCGTTCCAACAGATACACGCGATGATCGGGGACACCCAGGACATAGGGATGTTGGCAGTAAACGGCCCCATCATGGCTCCTGTCTTGCAACACAAAGGGGAGCAGGTAAGGATTTTTTGTCTGACCATCTGGCCAGTGTCCCCTATCTTAGATCATTCCCTTGTGACCCTTGTCACTAACCATAATAATATAAATACAAATAAGGAGGCTATTGATTCTGTAGCTGTGTAGGGATTTCCTTGATACAATATGCCTCTCTATACCACATTTGTGCCCGCTCTCCTGGGGTGACACTTTGGATGGGTGGGGTTTTGAGAGAGGGGTGGGGCCTGCCAATCAGTGGCCATTAGCGCTGGGGGCCGCCCTTGCACATGTGCACACACACATATACCTATATTAAGGAGGACACGCAGCAGGTGAGAGGTATCACGGACCATCTAGGCTTTGAAGAAGGGGGTACGCCCCAGAAACGCGTCAGCCGTTCTGATGTCTGAGGTTCTACTGGCAGGTGCCGTGAGGTCCAGTCTAGCTGTCTGAAAAGCGCTTACTCAAATTTCCTTGTGAGCATTGCTTTTTATTCTGTTTTAATAAAATTTTAAGTGGTAATGTACAAGGTCAGTGCGCCCTCCTTTCTTTTCGAAAATGAATTATATGCATATTTTTTTTTCACAAGAAATTATATGCATATTTAAATCAGAAATAGGTTTAATATATTCCTATGTATGTTTAACTACAATATTCCACCCATAATCCCCATGTAGAAAAATAATTATATGCACATTCAGATCAGAAATGGGTTTAATATATTCCTATGTATATTTATAAACAATATTCCACCCATAATCCCCATGTGATCAAATAATTATATACATATTCATATCAGAAATGGGTTTCATAGGTTCATATATATATATTTATAAACAATATTCCACCCATAGGTAATGTGGTGTGGGGGTAGTGGCGCTGACTATATAACTTCCTATAAATTATAGGGGAATTAGGAGAAGGTAAGATAAAGCACCAATACGCCTGCTCCTATTCCCAATGCTGGAAGGAAAGGCTAAACAGTACCTCACTAAATACAACAACAAATCTTGTGTAGAAACAACCTGATAAGGAACAATGTGGGTATAAATGTTTAGTGAAGTGCTACATGGACACCAGTTGTATATAGTCCAAGTGATGAAAATAAAAAATTACACAATGGGGCTGATTTACCAAGCCTTTGCTCCATGATTCATGGAGCAAAGGCAGGAGTAAAAGCCTTTTTGTCATTTACTAAAGAAATACGCCGGCAGAGCAGTTACTATAATGCCTAGTGTGCCCAGGAGAGGGCGCATGGTGTGCCTCTATAGACCTGGCGCACGGCTTTTAGAAATGTAAATAGAAGGGATTTGGGCGGGAGTTTATTAGGGGGGATGTGGGGAAGTGTAGTGACATGTGTTTGTTTACGATTTACGGGCCGAATTGAAAGTGAAAGTGATTTTTCTGAAAACATCGCTGCACGCCGCAAGTACGCCTAAACCCTCGGGAGGTTTATTTGCATACTGTGCATGCGGCAATTTCGTCCATTCACGCACGCCGTCTCTCTACGCCGGAAAAATCTTGGTAAATCCCAAGCGGCGTAGCTGTATTTGCGCGGCTTGAGACGGCGCACGTGAAAGCCCGAACTGTTTCAGCTTGCGCTGACCATGAAGGGAAACTCCGCGCCAAATTTCAAACAAAAAACCTGCGTGGGTTGCCCTGCAGTGGCACATCAGACCCTTCGGTTTGGGCTGGATCGTAAGTGGGAAAACCTACGCTGAAAAAAAAACGTGGGATTCCCCCAAGATCCATACCAAACCCTTATCCAAGCACGCAGTCTGGTCGGACAGGAATGGGGGTGGGGACGAGCGAAAGGCCCCCCTCCTAAGCCGTACCAGACCGCATACCCTCAACATGGGGGAGTGTGTGCTTTGGGGCAGGGGGGCACTGCCCCCCACCCCAAAGCACTCTTGTCCCCATGTCGATAGGGACAAGGGCCTCTTCCCGACAACCCTTGCCGTTGGTTGTCAGGGTATGCGGGCGGGGGCTTATCGGAATCTGGGAGCCCCCTTCAATAAGGTGGCCCCCAGATGCCGGCCCCCCACCCTATGTGAATGAGTATGGAGTACATCGTACCCCTACCCATTCATCTGGGGGGGGAATGTAAAGTAAAAAAAAACAGCACACAGATTTTTGTAGTAATTTATTAGTCAGCTGGGGGGTCTTCTGCCGGGGCACCCCCTTTCTTCTTTAAGCTCTTTTACAAGGGGGGTGTAGGCCCTGTCTTCTTTCTTCCACCAGGGGGCCTGGGCTTCGCCGTTTTCTGCTTCTCCGCTGCCTTTCGCTGGGGCCCCCCACCCCCTTTAAGCTCTTTTACATTCGAGGGGGGGCATCCGGGCTTCGCCGTTTTCTGCCGGGGGGTGGGCTTCTCTCCGCTGTCTTCTCTGTTCCCTCTTCTGCCTGGCTCCACCGCGGGGGCCAGGGCTTCTCTCCGCTGTCTTCTTCCTTCTTCTGTTCCATTCGATGTTGACACGACGAGCTCTCCCGCTGTAATGCCGTCTGAGCGGTGTGCATCGACTTATATAGGCATAGGGCGTGGTCAACCGGGTGATGCCACCCTGCGACCCCAACCTTTGTGACATCACATTCCCATCATGCCCCGGGTATGTGATGTCACAAAGGTTGATGAGTCTATCGTTTTTCTCCTAGAAGAAGGATAATTTTATGTCTCTCTTCAACCTTGAACCTCTTTTCAATGTTTGTGGAACTTCAAACACTTTAGTTTGGATCTGCCAAAAGGATGATGATGTTCTAACTCAGGTTGCCAAGATACCAACCTTTGTATAGTGTTGAGGAAGAGACTAGAGACATTTGCCTGATCATTTCAGCAACAAGGTAGTTTATGGTTTGACACTTGGATGTTTGAGATTCTTCTAGATCTACTCTACATACTGTATTTGCCAAAAGGAATACTTATTCCATGTTACTGCCCATATTTAGGATGTCTTGTCCCTCTAAATGGAGAGTGAGTTAATGTGTCTCACACTATTTGGAAGACCCCATGGTGGAAAGAATAACCTGCCTAGGTCTTTCGGACTTGGTTTCTGAGATATGCAACCGTTACTGGATCCCAGAGAGTGAAGACACGACTGAGTTTCAAGTATCCTTTAATGCCATCTCTAGGCTTGCTTGTATACAATTCATTCCTTACAGTAAGGAACAGAGAATTCCATCCTTTAAATTCTGTGGGTTCTTCTCGTAGCTAATGTACTTGAAGTCTGGAGTAGGCGCTCTGACCTCCATTGGATTTAAAACACTAACGGCGAGACCTCCACTTCTTGGTCTCCTGTATCTAGAGATAACTTGTATGAATTTGGAAGATACCGTTGGCACGCTGTATGAGGTTTTGAATCTCAGGAAGGAGAATAGAAAGTTCTCGGATCTGAGACTGTACCCGTGGGCATCATTGCCTGCAAGCCACAGGGCAATTATCGTTATCACCACCGAACGGCTGTGAATCCGGATAAGGATCCTGGAGACTTAGGTTTGTTGAATATATACGTATTGGCTAATCTGCTGACCCAGTTGGCTGTCCTTAACCACTTCCATACAGGGCACTTACGCACCTTCCCGCCCAAGCCAATTTTCAGCTTTCAGCACTGTCGCACTTTGAATGGCAATTGCGCGGTCATGCTACACTGTACCCAAACAAAATTGGCGTCCTTTTTTCCCCACAAATAGAGCTTTCTTTTGGTGGTATTTGATCACCTCTGCGTTTTTTTTTTTGCGCAACAACTAAAAAAAGACTGAAAATTTTGAAAAAAAATTACGTTATTTTTTTCGGTTAATTTTTTTGTAAATAAGTATGTTTTCTCTTTCAATTACGGGCACTGATATGGCGGCACTGATGGGCACCGATGAGATGGCACTGATGGACATCGATGAGGTAGTACTGACGGGCACAGATGAGGTGGCACTGATTGGCGGCGCTGGTATGCGGCACTGATGGGCACACATAGGCGGCACTGATAGGCACTCATGGGCGGCACTCATGGGCACTCATGGGCGGCACTGATGGGCACTCATGGGCGGCACTGATGGGCACTCATAGGTGGCACAGATGGATACTTATGGGTGGCACAGATGGGCACTGATAGGTGGGCACTGGACATGGATGGGCACTGTGGGGTGGCACTGATGGACACTGGGGTAGCACTGATGGACACTGTGGGTGGCACTGATTTACCCATGTGTGCCAATCAGTGCCCATTTGTGGGCACTGATTGGCATCTTTTTAATTGACTTTTTTTTTTGCCCTTCCCTGGTGGTCCAGTGTGGCAATCTGAGGGGGGGCTGCGCTGATAAACAATGTCAGGAGAGCCGCCGATCGGCTCTCCTCTACTCGCGTCTGTCAGACGCGAGTGAGGAAGAGCCATCAACGGATCTTCCTGTTTACATCGTGATCAGCCGTGGTTGGACACGGCTGATCACGTGGTAAAGAGTCTCCGTGAGAGACTCTTTACCGAGATCGGTGTTGTGGGGTGTCAGACTGACACCCTGCAACAACGATCGGCGCGATGCGCGCCCCCGGGGGCGCGCAGCGGCTCAGAATCCTGAGGACGTCATATGACGTCCAGTCAGGATTCTACAACCACTTTGCCGCCGTCAATCTGTCATTGGCAGGCGGCAAGTGGTTAAGTTATCTGCTTCCACCTCTGGGAAGCCACCCAGGTTACTGTCCGACCAATATCTTGATAGCCTTACTCGTTGCCGATCCCTTGACCGTCTTTTGTTTGAGATTGTCCCTTGTCATCCAACGGCTTTTGTATCTTACGCCATCTGGCCATAAGTTCTAGAAAACCCTAACCTAACATGCTGGGAGATACCTCTGACAGAAGTTGACTAGTTTTGCATTCCTTCTTGCCAGCGAAGATAGGCCTTCCCCATTTTGCTGAGTCTTTTCAGCATAGTTGAGGCTCCCTTTGTTGTGTTTCGGAAAGACTTTAGTCTGCGACCGCTTTTGGACACCTTGTCCTTCATTGGCATGAATACCCAACAAGTAACAACTTGTGATGACTGGTATGCTGAAAGATTAGTTAGCTTAGCTACCTCCTCAAGAGGGGACTGTTCTCCTCTGTGGAGTCGTTTCTAGCGCGGGAAGCAAGTCTTTCTTTACTACAAAACCAGTCAATACAGCTGTCAACCTTGCTTGGGCCCCCTCGGACCACATGGTTATTACAGGCCACTTTATCGCTCTTGCGACCGTGGGATGCAACCAATGGGAAAGAGCCATTTGTTCAAATGAGATACTTATACTGTTGCTCTCTCTGAGTGTAACTTTATTTTTGTATTCATTAACTTTTTCCAGAGAGTCAGAATTACCTCCCAGTAGGTGATTATTGTGATGAGATTAGTTGGTCTCTCGATGATGACTCCTCCCGACTTGATTAGAGTCTGTACTGGGACTTTTCCCAGAACCTGGAAGCCATTGCACCATTCTGTTGTCCAAACAAGACTCACCAGAAGTCCTTGTGCCCGCAAGTCGGCCCTTACTGGACCCAATATCCCAGGAGATTGTGGAAAGGTCACTGTCTGCAAGTTTAACTCGTAGTGCACTCTGATTGCCAAGTGAAGCTACTTGCTGAAACATGGGTATTTTGAAGTGTGTATACCTTATACACACACACACCCTTGTGAACAACCACCACATACAGGGTATACAAAGGTAAATACCGCCCTATCATCACACACCTAGGTTGGACTAGGTTTCCAGTATTACGACATAAAATTGTGCGATTTAACTGTGATTTCTATGCGTCTTGAATCAATGTCTGTATATTCTTGATGTCCACGTTCCCCAGTTAGACCACAGTGGGATCAAAAGTAGTGTAGGGACTACTTTGAAGTCGCAGCGACTTGGGGGTTCGCACCGCTATGGACAATACTCCTTAAAAATCCTGGAGTAGGATTTGTGGAGGTCAGGCTTTACTGACGGCTGGAGAGATTCACTGCAATGATGGCCTATGCAATTCTTTTGGATCCTCATCCCTCCTCTTGTTATTCAAGTTTTACTTTGACTAACGCCCATGTAATCACAACCCTTGTGCTCTGATGCATCATGGAGGGAATGCAATGAATTGGTAGAGGAATGAAAAAAAATTCCATTGGCTTCCTTAATGCACAGGACTCACGGATCCCAAGCTCAAATTTACATCCAACTGTCAGCTGACCCTATTGAGCGGCTTAGGTTTAGGCAAATAAAGATGATTATTGATTCTTTATTCTCCGCTATAGTTCTCCCACGTTTAACTTGTCAGTCATTTGGCTATCCTCTGGTCATTGGTGATTAACATAAGGAATTAATCTTTCTTCCAGATATCGCCAGATCCGACTTGAACAGTCACCACTCTGACTTAAAGCGGCATGTGTTTACTTGTGGGAGGGGCCATAAGGGTTCACTGGCCACAATGATTTCTGGAGAAACAGCACACAGTCTTGTATCCGCAGTGACTGAACTGCATCATTGGCTATTCCATTTTCAATCTAGGATCCGCCATCGTAGAGAGCTTATCACTGACCAGAGCTCTGCTTTTTACTGCTCAATCGCAGGTTACAACAACACTACTTAACAGTAGTATGAACCTTGTTCATCTCCAGCTCTATTTGCTGTCCCAGGGTCTCTACAAGGATATTGTTTCTTCTGTTGGAAGAATGGCACCCTTGGTTAATCTGATGAAGCCTGTTTGTCCGGCTGCTTTTGAGGCAGAGGTACCCTTTAGATGACTTTGCTTGAATAGCTTAGTACCTGAGTTCCATACAATCAGTTTGGACGGGGTTAAAGTCTCCCTCTTTTGCTTCTGATATACCAACTTGCCAGAGAAATTTTCCAGAAGCAAGTTCTGAGGTAGAGGTTGCCTTTAAACAAACACAGTTGTTTGATTAGGCTTGGTATGGAACCATTAGTGACTGTAGGCCTTCTCAGTTTCTGCCCATTTGTCACTGTCTTTGGCCTGCAACCTTGTTTTGCGTTCTGGCTGACACACCAGTTACCACCAGACCACTATGATTACTGTAGCGATTTTTTGATCTGCCCCTTATGGCAGTTAACTACATAGTGGGTTTTTTCAGGGCTGAAGAGGATCTGTCCCTTGTCGCAGAATCGGGTAGACTGGTGTTGGTGTAGAGGGCTGGAGATTTACACTCATTATGCCCATAATGTGCACTCTTTTAGGATAGCATATACCTACCTGCCCTCACCTTCATTAAAGTTGCTGGTCTCTAGGAAGGCTGATTGCTACTGGTTCACAGATGAGCTGAAAGCCTGGAGCCATGCCTGGGGTTATTTTCCATAAATAGTAATCACTACAAACCCCATATCTCTCTGTGGGGTACCCCAAATAACACAAGCAATTACCTATTGCTAACAAGTAAATACTAAGGAATGTGACTAAACAGATCCTGACATTTTAGCACCAAGGTCAACATGTAAATGCATAGAAATAAACACATCACAGCCTATCTAATGTGGACAGGGCCGTCTTTAATATGGTTTGGGCCCTGGGCAAACATTATTTTTGGGCCCCCCTCCAGCTTATTTTGGGCCTGGCTGGTTCACATGTATGTTTTGGCGGTCCTCATTTGTGCAGGTACAGCAGCCCATTGATTTGAATGGGCTGCCATGCCTTTGTTTCCTGCAGAAAAAAGGTGCATTCAGCATTTTAAAAATACAGTTGCCTTGAAATCCATTCTGCTTTTGCACCATGCTACTTACCTGCAGTTCTTGCACACACAAACGCACTGTGTTAAAAGCGTGACCTAAACGTCTAAAAATTAAGCAATGGACAGACAGTGCTGTATTTCAGTGCTTGATGGGCATAGGCGTGCCGTGTGCGCAGCCTATTACATGAGGCATGCGCTTTTCTTTGCAGGAAACGCAGGCATGGCGGCCCATTCAAATGAATGGGCTGCTGTGCCTGCGCAAATGTGGGCTGCCAAAACACATACATGTGAACCAGCCAGGCCCAAAATAAGCC